>NW_027094288.1:0-135858 GCF_029207755.1 Chamaea fasciata | reverse complement strand
GGAGATACTGGGGACACTCCCAGACTGTCCCAGTTTGAACTGGGGGGCACGGGGACAAACTGGGAGACACTGGGGGGACGCTGGGGGATACTGGGGGGACAATTGGGGACACCCCCAGACACCTCCAGACTGTCCCAGTTTGAACTGGGAGATACTGGGGGGCACTGGGGGGACACTGGGGACACCCCAAGTTTGAACTGGGGGATGCTGGGGGGCACTGGGAGATACTGGGGGACAATTGGGGACACTGGGGACACCCCAAGCCGGTCCCAGTTTGAACTGGGGGGACACTGGGACAAACTGGGGACAGCCCCAGACAACCCTGATGGACACTGGGGGAAAGGAGCGCCCCCTCCCAAAAAAATCCCCAAAATTCCGCCTCAAAAAGCCCAAATCCCCCCCCAAAAAAAGCCAAATTACCCCCAAATCCCCCCAAAAAACCCCAAACCCCCCAAATTTCCCCAAGATCCCCCCGACAAACGCCGAAATTCCGCCCAAACTGGGGGATTTGGGGGTTCCAGGGGGTTCGGGGGGGGCCGATCCCACCAATTTGAGAATTTCGGGGGTTCCCGCCCCAAACCCGCCCTAAACCCGCCCCAAACCCGCTCCAAACCCGCCCCAAACCCGCCCTAAACCCGCCCTAAACCCGGCCTAGCCCCGCCCCAAACCCGGCCTAGCCCCGCCCCAAACCCGCCCGCCGCCGGTGCCGCTCCCGCTCCCGGTACCGGTGCCGCTCCTGTCCTTAAACCCGCCCTAAACCCGGCGTAGCCCCGCCCCAAACCCGCCCTGGCCCCGCCCCAAACCCGCCCTAAGGCCGGCCCAGTGCCGCCCTGGCCCCGCCCCACAGCCGCCCTGGCCCCGCCCCACAGCCGCCCTGGCCCCGCCCGGTGCCGGTGCCGGTCCCGCCCCGTTTCGGGGCCGTTCGGGGCTGGCCCCGGGCCAGCGGCAGCAGCAGCGACGTCACCCCCGGGCCCGGCTCGGCTCGGCCCCGGCACCGGCACCGGAACCGGCCCCCGGCCCCGGCACAGCCCCGGGGACAGCCCCGGCACCGGTGACACCCCCGGCAGGGATCGGGAACAGCGCGCGGGGGGCTCCGGTGGGCACCGGGAGAGGTTCGGAGAGGGCCCGGGGGACATCACCGGGGGGGGTTCGGGGGGCTCCGGTGACACCCCCGGGAGGGATTTGGGATTCCCGGTGACACCCCCGGGACCGGTGACACCCCCGGGGGGGATTTGGGGTTCCCGGTGACATCCCCGGGGGGGGTTTGGGGGTCCCGGTGACATCCCCGGGGGGGTTTGGGGGTCCCGGTGACATCCCCGGGGGGGTTTGGGGGTCCCGGTGACATCCCCGGGGGGGTTTGGGGGTCCCCGGTGACATCCCCGGGGGGGTTTGGGGTTCCCGGTGACACCCCCCCCGGTACCGGTGACACCCCCGAGAGGGATTTGGGGGCTCCCGGTTGCACCGGTGACATCACCGGGAGGGATTTGGAGGCTCCGGTGCCATCCCCGGGGGGGGCGGGGGGGGATCTGGGGCTCCCGGTGCCACCCTCGGTTACCGGTGACATCCCCGGGAGGGGTTGGGGACTCCCGCTTGTACCGGTGACATCGTGGGGAGGGGTTCGGGGGGCTCCCGGGAACACCGGTGACACCCCCGGGGGAGGGTTTGGCGGCTCCCGGTTCCCGGTACCAGCCCCCGGTTCCCGGTTCCCGGTGCCGCCCCCGGAGCCGCATTAAAACCGCGGGGGGGGGCGGGGAGGGGGGGGGGCTCGGATCGAACCTCCCGGTGCCGCTCCCGGTTCCCGGTGCCGCTCCCGGTTCCCGGTGTTACCGGGGGGACTCAAACCGAACCTCAGCCGGTTCCGGTGTCACCGGAGGAGCCCAAACCGAACCTCAGCCGGTTCCCGGTGATGCCGTCAGGGGCTTAGACCGAACCGGGACCAATTCCCGGTGATCCCGGCGTTACCGGGAGGGGGGGGGGGGTACTCAGGGGGTCCAAACCGAACCTCTGCCGGTACCGGAGGAGCCCAAACCGCCCCGGTTCGGATTCCCGGTGATCCCGGTGCTCCCGGGAGGGATCGAACCGAACCACAGCCGGTCCCGGTGTTACCGGGAGGGGTCGAACCGAACCACAGCCGGTCCCGGTGTTACCGGGAGGGGTCGAACCGAACCACAGCCGGTCCCGGTTCCTCTCGAACCCCTCAACCCGAACCTCCGCCGCCGGTCCCGGTGTTACCGGAGGAGCCCAAACCTCCCCGGTTCCGAATCCCGGTGTCACCGGGAGGGGCTCAGGGGGAACAAACCGAACCTCAGCCGGTCCCGGTGTCACCGGGAGGGGTCGAACCGAACCTCAGCCGGTCCCGGTGTTACCGGAGGAGCCCGAAGCGCCCCCCAGGCGGGTTGCCGGTGATCCCG
This sequence comes from Chamaea fasciata, assembly GCF_029207755.1. Classification (NCBI taxonomy): domain Eukaryota; kingdom Metazoa; phylum Chordata; class Aves; order Passeriformes; family Sylviidae; genus Chamaea; species Chamaea fasciata. The sequence continues at coordinate 133,447 of NW_027094288.1, read as the reverse complement.
GTGTCACCGGGAGGGCTCGGAGCGCCCCCGGTTCGGGTTGCCGGTGATCCCGGTGTCACCGGGAGGGCTCGAACCGAACCTCAGTCGGTCCCCGGTGTCACCGGAGGAGCCCAAACCGCCCCGGTTCGGGTTGCCGGTGGTCCCGGTGTCACCGGGAGGGCTCGGAGCGCCCCGGTTCGGGTTGCCGGTGCTGCCGGTGTCACCGGAGGAGCCCGGAGCGCCCCGGTTCGGGTTGCCGGTGCTGCCGGTGTCACCGGGAGGGCCCGGAGCGCCCCGGTTGGCATTGCCGGTGTCCCGGGGGCGGTGATGGGCCCACGATGACGGTGCCGCTGCTGAAGATCGGGGCCGTGCTCAGCACCATGGCCATGGTCACCAACTGGATGTCCCAGACGCTGCCGGCCCTGGTGGGCCTCAACGGCACGGCCGTGTCCCGGGCGGGCACCTCCGAGAAAATCGTGAGTCGCCCGGGGCCCTTCGGCGGCTTCGGGGATTCGGGGGGATTTGGGGATTTTGGGGGATTTTGGGGGGATTTTTTGAGGATTTTTTTTGGGGGATTTTTTGAGGATTTTTGGGGGATTTTGGGGGATTTTTTAGGGGATTTTTTGAATTTTTGGGGGGATTTTTTGGGGGATTTTTGGGAGATTTTTTTAGATTTTTGGGGGATTTTTGGGGGGTTTTGGGGGGATTTTTTGGGGATTTTTTGGGATTTTTTGGAGATTTTTGGGGGGATTTTTTTGGATTTTTTGGGGATTTTTTGGGGGATTTTTGGGGATTTTTTGGGATTTTTGGGGGATTTTTTTTTTGATTTTTGGGGGGATTTTGGGGGATTTTTTAGGGGATTTTTTGGGATTTTTTTGGGGGATTTTTTGAGGATTTTTGGGGGATTTTGGGGGATTTTTTAGGGGATTTTTTGAATTTTTGGGGGGATTTTTTGGGGGATTTTTGGGAGATTTTTTTAGATTTTGGGGGGATTTTTGGGGGGTTTTGGGGGGATTTTTGGGGATTTTTTGGGATTTTTTGGAGATTTTTTGGGGGATTTTTTTGGATTTTTTGGGGATTTTTTGGGGGATTTTTTGGGGGATTTTTTGGGGGATTTTTTTGGGAGATTTTTTTAGATTTTTGGGGGATTTTTGGGGGGTTTTGGGGGGGATTTTTTGAGGATTTTTGGGGGATTTTTTGGGATTTTTGGGGGATTTTTTTAATTTTGGGGGGATTTTTGGGGGGACTTTTGGGGGATGTTTTAGGATTTTTGGGGGGATTTTTGGGGGGGTTTTTTAGGATTTTTTGGGGGATTTTGCGGGATTTTTTCGGGATTTTTTGGGGATTTTCTGGGGGATTTTTTTGAATTTGGGGGGGGATTTTTTGGGGGTTTTGGGGGGATTTTTTGGGGTTTTTTTGGGATTTTTTGGGGATTTTTGGGGGATTTTGGGGGGATTTTTTGGGATTTTTGGGGGGATTTTTTGTGATTTTTTGGGGGGGATTTTTGGGGGTCTTTTTATGGGGGGTTTTGGGGATTTATGTTTTGTTTGGTTTTTTTTAAGGGGTTTATGGGGGTTTGGGGGGTTTTTTTGGGATTTTTTTGGGGGATTTTCGGGGGGTTTTTATGAAATTTTTGGGGGGGGAATTTTTGAGGGGTTTGGGGTTTTGGGGGGATGTTTTGGGGTTTTTTTGGGTTTTTTTTGATCACTGTATCCCGGGCCGGGACCTTTGAGAAAATCGTGTCTGGAAACAAATTTGGGGGGGTTGGGGGATTTTGGAGGATTTTTCGGAATTTTTTTTTATTTTTGGGGTTTTTTAGGGTGTTTTTTGACATTTTGGGGGGATTTTTCTTTATTTTGGGGTGGGGTGGGTTTTTTTATTTTTGGTTTTTTTTATGGAGTTTTCTTGGTTTCGGGGGGGCTTTTTGGAGATTTTTTTTAGATTTTTGAGGCTTTGGAATTTTTTAGGGCATTTTTTGGGTTTTTTTGATTTTAGGGGATTTTGGGGAGGTTCAGGGGTTTTTTTTTATTTTTGGGGGGGGATTTTTTTGATTTTTTTTTTTGCTTTTGGGGGGGTTTTTTAGGTTTTTTTTTGGGATGTTCCTTGGGGTTTTTTTTTGGGGGGGTGGTTTTTTTGGGGGCGGGGGTTTGGCGTCTCCTTGGGGATTTTTTTTTGGGCTTTTTTTGGCCTTTTTTGGGTTTTTTTTTGGAGCCGGAGGAGGCTGCGGGCGGGAGCTGCGGCAGAGGTGGGGGAGGGGTAAAGGAAGACCCCCCCCTCCCCCCCCCTCCGGTAATTCCCGGTGCTCCGGGACCCCCCAAAAACCCCCTCGGGGACCCCCCCGAACCTCCTTTGCACCCCCGAATTTTGGGGACCCCCAAAATTCCCCCCACAAAAAAAAAATCCCTTTGGGACCCTCCCCAAATCCCCCCCGGGACCCCCGAATTTTGGGGATCCGAAAAAAACCCCAAAAATCCTCCCCGGGACCCCCCGAATTTTGGGGATCCGAAAAAAACCCCAAAAATCCTCCCCGGGACCCCCCGAATTTTGGGGATCCGAAAAAAACCCCAAAATCCCCCCCGGGACCCCCCGAATTTTGGGGATCCGAAAAAAACCCCAAAATCCCCCCCGGGACCCCCCGAATTTTGGGGATGCGAAAAAAAACCCCAAAAATCCTCCCCGGGAACCCCCGAATTTTGGGGATTCGAAAAAAAACCCCAAAAATCCCCCCCGGGACCCCCCCGAATTTGGGGATCCGAAAAAAACCCCAAAAAATCCCCCCCGGGACCCCCCGAATTTTGGGGATCCGAAAAAAACCCCAAAAAATCCCCCCCGGGACCCCTCGAATTTTTGGGATCCGAAAAAAACCCAAAAAAATCCCCCCAAAAATCCCCCCGGGACCCCCCGAATTTTGGGGATTCGAAAAAAAACCCCCAAAAATTCCCCCGGGAACCCCCGAATTTTGGGGATCCGAAAAAAAACCTCAAAAAATCCCCCCAAAAATCCCCCCAAAAAATCCCCCCCGGGACCCCTCGAATTTTTGGGATCCGAAAAAAACCCAAAAAAATCCCCCCAAAAATCCCCCCGGGACCCCCCGAATTTTGGGGATCCGAAAAAAAAACCCCAAAAATCCTCCCCGGGACCCCCGAATTTTGGGGATCCGAAAATAAACCCAAAAATCCCCCCAAAAATCCCCCAAAAATCCCCCCCGGGACCCCCCGAATTTTGGGGACCCCCGCCCACCCTTCTGGGATTCCCCCCAAAATTCCCCCCCCCCCAAAAATTTTGGAAATCCCACAAAATCCTCCCCCAAAAACCCCCCAAATTTGGGGGAAAACTCCCCAAAATCTCCCCCCAAATTTTCGGGACACCCCCCGAATTCTCCCTCATTTTGGGAAACCCCCAAAAATCCCAAATTTTGGGAAACCCCCCAAAAATCCCGAATTTTGGGACCCCCCCCCCCAAATATCCCGAATTTGGGACCCCCCAAAAATCCCAAATTTTGGGAAACCCCCCCAAATTCTCCCCCCCCCAAATTCCTCAGGAATTCCCCCAACCCCGCCGGGAATTTTGGGATTTTCCCCCCAAATTTTAAAACCCCCCCCAAATCCTTTTTCCCCCCCAATTTTCGGGAAGAATTTTTGGGAATTTTTGGGGTTGCGACAACTCCGGGGAGAGGGAAAAAAAAAAAATTCCCAAAATTTCCCCTCCCCCCCCAAAAAAAATTCCCCCAAAAATTGGGACGGGGATGGAATTTTTTGGGGTTCAAAATCCGCTTTTCGGAGTTTTTTTGGAGGTGGATCGAGGGGTTTGGATGTTGTCGGGAATTTTGGGGGGAATTTTTGGGGAAAAAAAAAAGGGGGAAAAAATTGGGATCAATTTGGATAAATCCCCTCCCCCCCCCTCGTTATCCCGAAAAATCCCGGCTGGAATTTGGGGGGGAATTTTGGGGGGTTGGGGGAGTTTTTTTGGGCTCTTTGGGAATTTTATTGGGAGGAGGGGTTGGGAATTTTGGGGGTTTTTTGGGAATTTTGGGGTTTTTTTGGGGATTTTTGGGGGGGTTTGTTTGGATTTTGGGGTTTTTTTGGGATTTTTGGGGGGGTTTGTTTGGGGGGAATTTCTTGTGGTTTTTTTGGGAATTTTGGGGGGTTTTTTGGGATTTTTGAGGGGGGTTTTTTTGGGAATTTTGGGGTTTTTTTTGGGATTTTTGGGGGGGGTTGTTTGGATTTTGGGTTTTTTGGGGGAGATTTTTTGGGGGGATTTTTTGGGGTGAATTTCTTGGGAATTTTGGGGGTTTTTTTAGGATTTTCGGGAGGGTTTTCTGGGTATTTTGGGGGAAATTTCGGGGATTTGGGGAGGATATTTTGGGGTTTTGGGGAATTTTTTAATTTTGGGGGTTTGGTTTGGATTTTTGGTGTTTTTTGGGGATTTTTGGTGTTTTTTGGGATCGAATTATGGAATTCCCAGCCCCCCTCCCCCCCCCTTCCCTCAGCTGTCAATCAACGCCGCGGGGTAATTAGCGCCGCCGGACGTTAATTAGCGCCTCATTAACCACCCTTGTCCCTCATTAATCATCGGGAAGCCGCTGGAAAGGAAAACCGGGAATCGGCGGAATTCATCCCAAAAAATCCCGGGAGTTTTTTGGGGGATTTTGGGGGGGGGGGAGGGGGAGAAAAAGGATTTTTAATTTTTTTTTTCCCAAATCCCAAATCTCTGCAAAATTCCCTTTTTCCCCCTTTTTCTCCCCCAAAATCCTTTAAAAATTCCCAATTTCCCCCCCCCCCCTCCAAATCACAATTCCCTGGGAAAAAAAAAATCCCCTTTTCCCCCTCAAAAATCTCCAAATCCCCTAAAAATTCGCCCCTTTCCCCCGAAAACACCAAAATCCCTTTAAATTTCTCATTTCTTCCCCCCCAAATCCCTGAAAATTTCCCCTTTCCCCCCTTTTTTCCCCTTTTCTCCCCGAAATCCCGAATCCCAAACCCCGAAATCCCCCAAAATTCCCATTTTTCCCCCCCAAATCCCTAAAATTTCCTTTTTTCCCCCAAATCCCCCCAAATTCCCATTTTTTCCCCCCAAATCCCCCAAAATTCCCATTTTTTCCCCCAAATTCCCATTTTCCCCCCAAATCCCCCAAAATTCCCATTTTTCCCCCCAAATCCCCCCAAATTCCCGTTTTTCCCCCCCAAAATTCCCGTTTTTCCCCCCAAAATTCCCACTTTTCCCCCCAAATCCCCCCAAATTCCCATTTTCCCCCCCAAATTCCCATTTTTTCCCCCCAAATCCCCCAAAATTCCCATTTTTCCCCCCCAAATTCCCATTTTCCCCCCAAATCCCCCCAAATTCCCCATTTTTTTCCCCCCAAATTCCCACTTTTCCCCCCCAAATCCCCCCAAATTCCCATTTTTTCCTCCCAAATCCCCCAAAATCCCCATTTCCCCCCCCAAATTCCCATTTTCCCCCCAAATCCCCCAAATTCCCATTTTTCCCCCCAAAATTCCCACTTTTTCCCCCAAATCCCCAAAATTCCCATTTTTTCCCCCCCAAATCCCCCCAAATTCCCATTTTCCCCCCAAAATTCCCGTTTTTCCCCCCAAATCCCCCCAAATTCCCATTTTCCCCCCCAAGTTCCCATTTTTCCCCCCAAATTCCCATTTTTCCCCCCAAATTCCCATTTTCCCCCCCAAATTCCCGTTTTTCCCCCCAAATTCCCATTTTCCCCCCCAAATTCCCATTTTCCCCCCCCAAATTCCCGTTTTTCCCCCCAAATCCCCCCAAATTCCCGTTTTTTCCCCCCAAAATTCCCACTTTTCCCCCCAAATCCCCCCAAATTCCCCATTTTTCCCCCCAAATTCCCATTTTTCCCCCCAAATCCCCCCAAATTCCCATTTTTCCCCCCAAATTCCCATTTTCCCCCCCAAATTCCCGTTTTTCCCCCCAAATTCCCATTTTCCCCCCCAAATTCCCGTTTTTCCCCCCAAATTCCCATTTCCCCCCCAATTCCCCCTCCCGGCGCCTCCCTCCCGCCCAGGCCGCGCCATTAATTATTCATTAACCTGCCCTAATTAACGATTCCGGGCTGGGGGCGGGGCTGCGGCGGCTCCCGGCGCCGGTTTTGTTGTTGTTGTTTCTCTTGGGGATTTTTGGGTTCAAACCCGGCGATTTTGGGGCTGGATTATTTTGGGGGTTTTTGGTAATTCCTGGGGTTTATCCCGAGGGGGTTTTTATTTCGGTGGGGGGGGGAAATTCCCGGAATTTTGGGGGATTCTGGAGGGGTTTTCCGGGGGGTTGGTTTTTGGTGGGGAGTGACGTCAGCGCGGTTGTGACGTCACCGGCTGGGGAAGGGGGCGTTTTCTGGGGGAAAAATGGGGGGAAAAGGGAAAATGGGGACAAAGAGGGACAAAGGAGGTAATCAAGAGGATAAAAGGGGGAAAATGAGGGGAAAATGGGAAAAAAATGGGGGAAAAGGAGGGGAAAAGGGGAAAAAATGGGGGAAAATGGGGAAAATGGGGGAAAAATGGGGGAAATGGGGGGAAAATGGGGGAAAAAATGGGGAAATGGGGGGAAAATGGGGGAAAAATAGGGGGAAATAGGGAAAATGTGGGAAAAAAATAGGGGGAAAATGGGGAAAAAAGAGGGGAAATGGGGAAAAATGGGGGAAAAAACGGATAAAGGGGAAAAAAGGGGGAAAATGGGGAAAATGGGGGAAAAATAGGGGGAAATAGGGAAAAAAGAGGGGAAATGGGGAAAAATGTGGGAAGATGGGGATAAAAGAGAAAAAAACGGGAAAAAAGGGGGAAAAGGTAAAAAGAGGGAAAAAATGCGGAAAAATAGGGAAAAAAAACATGGGAAAATGGGGGGAAAATGAGGGGGAAATGGGAATAAATGGGGAAAAATAGGGAATAAATGGGGAAAAATAGGGAAAAAACATGGAAAAATGAGAGAAAAATGGGAATAAATGGGGAAAAAATGGGAATTTTGGTGTGGCGTTTTCTGGGAACTGGGACTTTTCCAATTTACTCCGATTTTTCTGGGAATTGCGGTTTTTCCAGACCCTTTTCCAGAGCCCGGACGAGGGCTGGCAGGTTTTCACCTCGGCGCAGGCCCCGGATGGGAAATGTCTGTGCGCCCTTGTGAGGGGGGAAAAATCAGAAAAAAATGGGAAAAAATGGGGGAAAAATGGGAATAAATGGGAAAAGATAGGGAAAAAAAAACAGGGAAAAATGGGGGAGAAATGAGGGAAAATGGGGTAAAAATAGGGAAAAAAATGGGGGGAAAATGAGAGAAAAATGGGAATAAATGCGGAAAAAATGGGGACGAAATGGGGAAAAAATACGGAAAATAGAGGGAAAAAATGGTTGGAAAACGGGAATAAATGGGAAAAAATAGGGAAAAAATGGGGAAAAATAGGGAAAAAAAACATGGAAAAATGGGGGAGAAATGAGGGAAAATGGGGTAAAAATAGGGGAAAAAATGAGAGAAAATGGGAATAAATGGGGGAAAATTGGGATTTTTTCAGTGGGAACTTTTGGTAACTCCGCTTTTTCAGTCTGATGGATTTTCCTGGGAATTGCGGTTTTTCCAGACCCTTTTCCAGAGCCCGGACGAGGGCTGGCAGGTTTTCACCTCGGCGCAGGCCCCGGATGGGAAATGTCTGTGCGCCCTTGTGAGGGGGGAAAAATCAGAAAAAAATGGGGAAAAATGGGAAAAAATGGGAATAAATGGGAAAAAATAGGGAAAAAAAAAACAGGGAAAAATGGGGGAGAAATGAGGGAAAAATGGGGTAAAAATAGGGAAAAAAATGGGGGGAAAATGAGAGAAAATGGGAATAAATGGGGGAAAAATGGGGACGAAATGGGGAAAAAATACGGAAAATAGAGGGAAAAAATGGTTGGAAAATGGGAATAAATGGGAAAAAATAGGGAAATAATAGTGGAAAAATAGGGGAAAAAACATGGAAAAATGGGGGAGAAATGAGGGGAAAATGGGGTAAAAATAGGGGGAAAAATGAGAGAAAAATGGGAATAAATGGGGGAAAATTGGGATTTTTTCAGTGGGAACTTTTGGTAACTCCGCTTTTTCAGTCTGATGGATTTTCCTGGGAATTGCGGTTTTTCCAGACCCTTTTCCAGAGCCCGGACGAGGGCTGGCAGGTTTTCACCTCGGCGCAGGCCCCGGATGGGAAATGTCTGTGCACCCTTGTGAGGGGGGAAAAATCAGAAAAAAAATGGGAAAAAATGGGGGAAAAATGGGAATAAATGGGGAAAAAAAAGGGAAAAAATGGGGGAAAAAACATGGAAAAATGGGGGAGAAATGAGGGAAAATGGGGTAAAAATAGGGAAAAAATGGGGGGAAAATGAGAGAAAAATGGGAATAAATGGGGAAAAAATGGGGACGAAATGGGGAAAAAATACGGAAAATAGAGGGAAAAAATGGTTGGAAAACGGGAATAAATGGGAAAAAATAGGGAAATAATAGGGGAAAAATAGGGAAAAAAAACATGGAAAAATGGGGGAGAAATGAGGGGAAAATGGGGTAAAAATAGGGGGAAAAATGAGAGAAAAATGGGAATAAATGGGGGAAAATTGGGATTTTTTCAGTGGGAACTTTTGGTAACTCCGCTTTTTCAGTCTGATGGATTTTCCTGGGAATTGCGGTTTTTCCAGACCCTTTTCCAGAGCCCGGACGAGGGCTGGCAGGTTTTCACCTCGGCGCAGGCCCCGGATGGGAAATGTCTGTGCACCCTTGTGAGGGGGGGAAAAAATCAGAAAAAAATGGAAAAAATGGGGGAAAAATGGGAACAAATGGGGAAAAAAAAGGGAAAAAATGGGGGAAAAAACCAGGAAAAATGGGGGAGAAATGAGGGAAAAATGGGGTAAAAATAGGGAAAAAAATGGGGGGAAAATGAGAGAAAAATGGGAATAAATGCGGAAAAAATGGGGACGAAATGGGGAAAAAATACGGAAAACAGAGGGAAAAAATGGTTGGAAAACGGGAATAAATGGGAAAAAATAGGGAAATAATAGGGGAAAAATAGGGAAAAAAAACATGGAAAAATGGGGGAGAAATGAGGGGAAAATGGGGTAAAAATAGGGGGAAAAATGAGAGAAAAATGGGAATAAATGGGGGAAAATTGGGAATTTTGGTGTGGCGTTTTCTGGGAACTGGGACTTTTCCTACTTACTCCGATTTTTTTGGGAATTGTGGTTTTTCCAGACCCTTTTCCAGAGCCCGGACGAGGGCTGGCAGGTTTTCACCTCGGCGCAGGCCCCGGATGGGAAATGTCTGTGCACCGCCGTGATCCCCGTGCAGGGCTCGTGCTCCCGCGACCTCCGCAGCCTCCAGCTCCGGCAGCTCCTGGAAAAGGTCGGGAATTTGTGCCGGGAATTTTATCCCCGGGAATTCCGGTGGGAGATTGCCGTTAATGAGCTTTATGAGACCGTTAATTACCTCGTTAAGCGCCACGGAAAACCCACCCAGGGAACGCAGTAACGACCCAAATCAAGCCATTAATTACCGGGAACATCTCATTAATAAAGGCGAATAACTCGTTCATCACCTCATTAACTCAAATTGATTGCTTCATTAACTCATTAATGACCCCAATTAACCGCACGAGTTGCTCAAATTTCCCCATTAATGACCCAAATGAACCCATTAATGACCCAATTTCCCCCATTAATGACCCAAATTTCCCGATTAATGACCCAATTAACCCATTAATGACCCAAATTTCCCCATTAACGACCCAAATTCCCCCATTAATGACCCAAATTTCCCCATTAATGACCCAAATTTCCCTATTAATGACCCAAACTAACCCATTAATGACCCAAATTTCCCCATTAACGACCCAAATTTCCCCATTAATGACCCAATTAACCCATTAATTAACCCCTGCAGGTTCAGAGCATCTCCCAGTCCAGGGAGCTGCTGGATCTCCAAATCCCGGCGATTTCATTAACCCCCAAAAAATTCCCCAAATAACTCAATAATGACCCCAAAATTAGCCCGTTAATGACGCAAATCAACACGTTAATTACCTAATTACCCCATTAATTACCCCCTGCAGGTTCAGAACATCTCGCAGTCCACGGAGCTCCTGCATTAACCCCGATAATTCCTCGATTAACTCAATAATTGCCAAAAAGCCCTTGCATTAAATACGGAAAAAAAACCCGCAAATAATGACCCAATTACCCCATTAACGACCCAATTAACTGATTAATGAACCCCTGCAGGTTCAGAACATCTCGCAGTCCATGGAGGTGCTGGATCTCCAGAACTCGGGGCTTTCATTAACCCAAATAATTCCACAAAGATCCCCAAAATTCCCCGATTAACCCCTTAATAACCAAAAAAACCTCCCATTAATTACCTAATTAGCTCATTAACTGCCCCCTGCAGGTTCAGAACATCTCGCAGTCCATGGAGGTGCTGGATCTCCGCACCTTCCGGGACCTGCTCATTAACGACCCCGATTGACCCCAACAATGACCCCAAATGACCCCATTAACTACCCGATTACCCCATTAACGACCCAATTAATCCATTAATTATCCCCTTTAGGTTCAGAACATCTCGCAGTCCATGGAGGTGCTGGATCTCCGCACCTTCCGGGACCTGCTCATTAACGACCCCGATTGACCCCAACAATGACCCCAAATGACCCCATTAACTACCCAATTACCCCATTAACGACCCAATTAATCCATTAATTACCCCCTTTAGGTTCAGAACATCTCGCAGTCCATGGAGGTGCTGGATCTCCGCACCTTCCGGGACCTGCAGTACGTGCGGAACACCGAGGCGCTGATGAAGGGTTTGGACTCGCGGCTCCGCGTGGCCTCCGAGGGCCACAAAGCCCTCAACGCCCGCAGCTTCCAGGTGAGCGATTCCCCCCCAAAAATTCCCGGATTTCCAGCGGCTTCTATTCCCAAAAAAATCCGACTTTTATTCCCCCCAAAAATTCCCATTTTTGCCCTGTTTTTTTGCCTGTTTTCCCCTCATTTATTCCCATTTTCCCTCGATTTTCCCCCCAATTTATTCCCATTTTCCCCGATTCATTCCCGATTTTTTCCTCATTTATTCCCATTTTTCCTGGATTTTCCCCCCTGATTTATTCCCATTTTCCCCGATTCATTCCCGATTTTTTCCCAATTTATTCCCATTTTCCCTCGATTTTCCCCCCGATTTATTCCCATTTTCCCCGATTCATTCCCGATTTTTTCCTCATTTATTCCCATTTTTCCTGGATTTTCCCCCCTGATTTATTCCCATTCTCCCCGATTCATTCCCGATTTTTTCCCGATTCATTCCCATTTTTCCTGGATTTTCCCCCCTGATTTATTCCCATTTTCCCCGATTCATTCCCGATTTTTTCCTGTTTTATTCCCATTTTTCCTGGATTTTCCCTGATTTATTCCCATTCTCCCCGATTCATTCCCGATTTTTTCCCGATTCATTCCCATTTTTTCCCCCTCCCCGATTTATTCATGTTTTCCCGATTTTTTCCCTGATTTATTCCCCATTTCTCCCAGCCCTTTTATCCTGATTTATTCGATTATATATAATATAATATAATATAATATAATATAATGTAATATAATATAATATAATATAATATAATATAATATAATATAATATAATATAATATAATATAATATAATATAATATAATATAATATAATATAATATATAATGAAAAAAAACAAACCAAAAAATCTTATTAATTTCCATTTTCAGGAGCTGAAGGAGAAAAAAAAAAAACCCCAAAAAATCTTATTAATTTTAATTTTCAGGAGCTGAAGGAGAAAAAAAAAAAACCCCAAAAAATCTTATTAATTTCCATTTTCAGGAGCTGAAGGAGAAAAAAAAAAAAACCCCAAAAATCTTATTAATTTCCATTTTCAGGAGCTGAAGGAGAAAAAAAAAAAAAACCCAAAAAATCTTATTAATTTCCATTTTCAGGAGCTGAAGGAGAAAAAAAAAACCCAAAAAATCTTATTAATTTCCATTTTCAGGAGCTGAAGGAGAAAAAAAAAACCCAAAAAATCTTATTAATTTCCATTTTCAGGAGCTGAAGGAGAAGATGCGGGAGCTGGTGCCGCTGCTGCCGGTGCTGGAGCAGTACAAGGCGGACTCGAGGCTGATCGTGCACCTCAAATCCGAGGTGAGGAACCTCTCGGGGATCCTCCTCAGCATCCAGGAGGAGATGGGAGCCTACGACTACGAGGAGCTGCAGCAGAGGGTGCTGCTGCTGGAGGCGCGGCTGCACGCCTGCCTGCAGAAGTTAGGTAAGAATTCAGACTAAAACCGTGAAATTTGGGCAAAAATCCGAAAAAAAAATGGCCGAGAAACCGCCCTAAATCTGTCCCGAAAGCACGAAAAATTTCCTCGAAATCTGCAACAAAAATTGTCTCAAAACGTCTCTGAAACCATCCCAAAAATCCCCAAAAAAATCCTTCCGAAATCCTCCCAAAATCCTTCCGAAATCCCCCCAAAAATCCTTCAAAAATTCCCCCAAAAAATCCTTCCGAAATCCCCCAAAAAATCCTTCCGAAATCCCCCAAAAAATCCTCCCGAAACCCCCCAAAAGCCTTCCGAAATCCCCCCAAAAATCCTTCAAAAATCCTCCAAAAATCCTTCCAAAATCCCCCCAAAAATCCTTCCAAAATCTCCCAAAAATCCTTCCGAAATCCCCCCAAAAATCCGTCCGAAATCCCCCAAAAATCCTTCTGAAATCCCCTCAAAAATACTTCCAAAATCCCCCAAAAAATCCTTCCGAAATCCCCCTAAAAATCCGTCTGAAATCCCCCCAAAAATCCTTCCGAAATCCCCCTAAAAATCCTTCAAAAATCCCCCAAAAAATCCTTCCGAAATCCCCCCAAAAATCCTTTTGAAATCCCCCCAAAAATCCCCCCAAGAATTCTCCAAAATTCCTCCCCAAATCCCCTCAAACCCCTCCCAAAACTCCCCAAATTCCCCCCAAATTTCATCACCCCCCCCGCCTCAAAATCCCCTCCCAACATCCCTAAAATCCCTTCAAAAATCACCTCAAAAACCCTTCCCAACCCCCCCCCAAAATCCCGAAAATTCCTCCCAAAATCCCCCTTTCCAAATCCCCCAACCCTTCCCCAAACCCCCAAACCACCCATGGACAATTTTCCCCCCAAAATTCCTATTTCCCCCCCCAAAATTCCCATTGCCCCCGCCCTTTTTCCCCCCCCCCCAAATTCCCGGTTTTTTTTTTTTCCCCCAAATCCCCATTTTTCACCCCGATTTTTCCCGAAATCCCGTTTTTTCCCCCCGGATTTCCCCCCTGCAGGCTGCGGGAAGCTGACGGGCGTCAGTAACCCCATCACCATCCGAGCGTCGGGGTCGCGCTTCGGCTCCTGGATGAGCGACACCATGACCCCCAGCGCCGACACCCGGGTGAGAAAAACCCCCAAAAAACCCCCAAATCACCCCAAAAATCTCCCAGGCCTGAGAAAATTCGGGGGGTTTGGGGCGAAATTCCGGCGGTTTCGGGGTGAAAATTGATGGATTTGGGGTCGGGATTTGGGAATCCTTGGGGGGGTGGAGGGATTTGGGGTAAAAAATCCCCAAAATTTTTTGGGGGGGTGAAAATCCGGGGATTCGGGGATCCACGGAGATTTTCGGCGTCTCGGAATGCTGGATTTGGGGGAGGATTTTGGGGAAAATTCCGGCGGTTTTTGGGGCGGAGATCCGTGGATTTGGGGTCTGGAGGGGAATCCCTGAGGGGATTTTGGGGTCCCTGAATCTTGGATTTGGGATTTGGGGGAATTTGGGTAAAATCCTGGCAGCTTCGGGGTGAAAATCCGCGGATTTGGGAATCCATGGCGGGGGTTTTGGGGTCCCCCGAGCCGTGGATTTGGGATTTGGGTGCAATCCCTGCGTTTTTCGGCTGCTGCTCCCCGAAAATCCGGGCGGGGGGGATTCCATCCCGTTTTAACCCCATTTTAACCCAAATTTCCCCATTTTAACCCAAATTTCCCCCATCTTAACCCAAATTTCCCCCATTTTAACCCAAATTTCCCCATTTTAACCCAAATTTCCCCCATTTCCCTCATTTTAACCCCGTTTTAACCCAAATTTCCCCCATTTTAAACCCAAATTTCCCCCATTTTAACCCAAATTTCCCCCATTTTAACTCAAATTTCCCCCATTTTAACCCAAATTCCCCCATCTTAACCCAAATTCCCCCATTTTAACCCAAATTTCCCCCATTTTAACCCAAATTCCCCCCATTTTAACCCCATTTTAACCCCATTTTAACCCAAATTTCCCCATTTTAACCCAAATTTTCCCCATTTAAACCCCATTTTAACCCAAATTTCCCCCATTTCCCTCATTTTAACCCCGTTTTAATCCAAATTTGGCTCATTTTAATCCAAATTTCCCCCATTTTCCCCCCATTTTATCCCAAATTCCCCCATTTTATCCCAAATTCCCCCATTTTAACCCAAATTTCCCCCATTTTAACCCCATTTTATCCCAAACTCCCCCATTTTGACCCAAATTCCCCCATTTTAACCCCATTTTAACCCCATTTTAACCCCATTTTATCCCAAACTCCCCATTTTAACCCAAATTTCCCCATCTTATCCCAAACTCCCCCATTTTGACCCAAATTTCCCCCATTTTAACCCCATTTTAACCCAAATTCCCCCCATCTTATCCCAAACTCCCCCATTTTGACCCCATTTCCCCCATTTTAACCCCATTTTAACCCCATTTTAACCCCATTTTATCCCAAACTCCCCATTTTAACCCAAATTTCCCCCATTTTAACCCCATTTTAACCCAAATTCCCCCCATCTTATCCCAAACTCCCCCATTTTGACCCCATTTCCCCCATTTTAACCCCATTTTAACCCCATTTTAACCCCATTTTAACCCCATTTTATCCCAAACTCCCCATTTTAACCCAAATTTCCCCCATTTTAACCCCATTTTAACCCAAATTCCCCCCATCTTATCCCAAACTCCCCCATTTTGACCCAAATTCCCCCGTTTTCACCCCATTTCTCCCCTTTCAAACCCACCCCCCCCCCCCCCGTTTCAACCCCCCCCTCCCCCCCCCCCCCAATTTTTTTAACCCTTTCCCCTCCGCGCGCGGCCCAGGTGTGGTACATGGACGGCTACTACAAAGGGCGTCGCGTGCTGGAGTTCCGCAGCCTGGCCGACTTCGTGTCGGGCCAGAACTTCGTGCAGCACCTCCTGCCCCACCCTTGGGCCGGCACGGGCCACGTGGTTTTCAACGGCTCCTTGTACTACAACAAGTTCCAGAGCAACGTGGCCGTGCGTTACCACTTCAGGTCCCGCAGCGTCCTGGTGCAGCGCAGCATCTCCGGCGCCGGCTACAACAACACCTTCCCCTACTCCTGGGGCGGCTTCTCCGACATCGACTTCATGGTGGACGAGAGCGGGCTCTGGGTGGTCTACGCCACGAACCAGAACGCCGGGAACATCGTGGTGAGCCGGGTGGATCCTCACACCTTGGAGGTGCTGAGGAGTTGGGATACGGGTTACCCCAAGCGCAGCGCGGGCGAGTCCTTCATGATCTGCGGCGTCCTCTACGTCACCAACTCCCACCTGGCCGGCGCCAAGGTTTACTTCGCCTACCGCACGAACACTTCGAGCTACGAGTACACGGATATCCCCTTCCACAACCAGTACTCCCACATCTCCATGCTGGACTACAACCCGCGCGAGAGGGTTCTCTACACCTGGAACAACGGCCACCAGGTCGTCTACAACGTCACGCTCTTCCACGTCATCAACACGGCCGGGGAGCTCTGAGGGACGGCGCAGAGAATTCCCAGAGTTTGGTGGTTTTGGGTTTTTTTTTTTTTTGGGGGGGGGGGGGAGGGGGGGGTTGTTTTTCCTTTGCTTCCGCGCTTCCCCTTTCAATCCGTGGAATTCCAGAGGGAGGTGACGAGGTGGAAGTTCCCCGGTTCTTGGCGCGTCCCGGACTCGGAATCCTGCTTTAGGCCCGTCATTTCCTTCCTGTTCTGTGGTTTTCCTCTTTTTTTTCCGCCATTTCCCCCTTTATTTTTTCCCCCTTTCCCCCGTTTTTCCCTTTTTCACATTTTTTCCTTCTATCTTCCCCTTCTTTCCTTCTTTTCCCACCTTTTTTCCCCTTTTCCCCCCATTTCTCCCTTCCTCTACCTTTGCCCTCTTTTCCCCACTTTTTCCTTCTTTTTTTAGTCCCGTTATTTCCCTCTCGTGTCGTGTTTTCCCTTTTTTTCCCTCTTTTTCCTCATTTTTTTTTCTCTTTCCCCCCATTTTCCCCTTTATTTTTTCCCCTTTCCCTGTTTTTTCTTTTTCCCCACTTTTGCCCCTTTTTTCCCTTTGTTTTTTCCTCTTTTCCTCATTTTTCCCCCAGTTTTTTCTTTTTTCTCCTTTTTTCACTTCCCTCCCATTTTTTCCCTCCTTTTTCTCCTCTTTCCCGCACTTTCTTCTTCTTTTTTCTCCTTTCCCCCATTTTTCTCTTTTTTTCCCCCCTTTTTCTCTTTTTTTTCCTTCTTCTTTTCCCCCTTTTTTACGTTTTTTCCTTCTCGGCGCGTCCTGAACTCAAATTCTGCTTCAGTCCCATTATTTCCCTCCTCGTTTGTGTTTTTTCTCTTTTTTCCCCTTTATTTTTTCCTCTTTCCCCCTTTTTTCCCCTTTCCCCCCCTTTTTTCCCTCTTTTCCCCATTTTTTTCCTCTTCTTCACTTTTCCTTCCCCCCCTTTTCCTCCAATTTTCCCCATTTTTCCCTTTTTTCGTCAATTTCTCCCTCTTTCCCGCTTTTTTCTCCATTTTTCCCCTCCCACCTCATCGGATTTCCTTTTTTTTTTTTTTTCCCCATTTTTCTCCCAATTCCGCAATTCTTTCCCCTTCCTCCTCCTCCTCCTCGGTTCTTCTGGAATTCCGTCAGATTCCTGGCGCATGGAGCTGCTCTGCCTTGGGGGTTTTTTTTCTGGATTTTTTTTTGGGGGGAGGGGGGGAAATTTCGGGGCCAAATTCCATCTTTATTTATTTTGATGGCAAATTAAAAAATTAAAAAAAAAAAACAACTCCGTTTTTGGTGGGATTTGATGATTTTTCCCCCCCCACTCACTTCTTTCTGTTTTTAATTAATTAAAAAAAAAATCATTATCCGAATTCACGGATCCCAGTTGGAGACTGGGAATGGGCACGGATCCCAGTCCTGGCTCCGGAGGAGAAATTTTGGGAAGTGCAGCCAAGCTCCTGTTGGGTCTGGGCAGCCGTGAGAAAGGGCCCTGCAGGGATTAATTGGGAGTTAATTTGGGAATTGAATCGGGAATTGAATCGGGAATTGGGGCCAGCACGGCACGGGCGGGATCCAAGAGGCGGAATGCGGTGAGAGGGGGCAGGGAGCGGGAATGGGGACAGGGAATATGGGAAAAACGGCAACCACTGAGAGAATATGGGATGGGGATTAGGAAGGTGGGGCCGGGATGAGAAACGGGAATGCAGGAACGGGACCGGGAATACGGGAACGGGACAGGGAATACAGCAATGGAAATGCGGGCCTGGGAGTGGGACCGGGAATATGGGAAGGGGAACAGGGCAGGGAATATGGGACTGGGAAAATGGGAATGGCAACGAGACAGAGAATACGGGACAGGGTCTGGGGAGGAGACTGGGAATGGGATCTGGACTGGGATGGGAGCGGGAGGGGACTGGAACCGGGGTGACACGGGAACGGACAGGGGAAAAAGGGAGTGACAGCGGGGACAGGGGGATCCCGGACCGGAGACACCGGGAACCGGGACGGGGGGACATGGGGACAGTTCCAGGGCAGGGGGTCCTTGATCCGCTGTCCCAGAACCTCCGCCAGGGTCTCCCAGCGCAGCCGGAGCCGCTCGGCCTGGGGAGCCCAAAGCCCCGAGCAAGGCCCAAGTCCCTGCCAGGAACCCTCAACTCCCTGGCACCCAGCATCCCCCACAGCCCCTGGAAGGTCCCTCCGTGTCCCCATGCACGCCTTAGTCCAAAATCTTTATTTGTACTCAGGTTTTGGGTGTGTTTAGAAAGGACAAAGAGAAATGAAAAGAAAACCCAGGTGCCCAGTGGAGCCAGGAGGACGTGGAGCCCCCAGCCAGGTTTGTTCCCAACAGGGATCACCGGCACCAGGGATCACCGGGCTCTGCCCACCGGGGCTCACTGGGGATCATCCAGCGCGGATCCTCCCATGGGGGATGGAGCTGGAGCAGCGCGCGGAGCTCTTCCCGCACTCGGGGCAGTGGCATGGCCTTACTCAGTGCTTGCTCTGTTGGTGTCGGGTCAAGTTAGAGCTGTGTGAGAAGCCCTTCCCACACTGGGGACATTCATACGGCCTCTCCCCGGTGTGGCTCCTCTGGTGGGCAGTCAGGGCTGAGCTCTGCGAGAAGCCCTTCCCACACTGGGGACACTCGTAGGGCCTCTCCCCGGTGTGGATGCGCCGGTGCTTTGTGAGGGCGTAGTTGTGCTTGAAGCCCATCCCGCAGTCGGGGCAGCGGAAGGGCCTCTCATCCGTGTGAATCCGCTGGTGCAGGAGGAGACTGGAGCTGGTCTGGAACCTCATCCGGCACTGGTCACACTCATACGGCCTCTCCCCGGTGTGGATCATCTGGTGTCTGATCAGGTGGGATTGCCGACTGAAGCCCTTCCGGCACTCTGCACACTCGTAGGGCCTCTCTCCGGTGTGGATGTGCTGGTGATTTATGAGGGCGCGGTTTTCCTTGAAGCCGATCCCGCAGTCGGGGCAGCGGAAGGGCCTCTCATCCGAGTGAACCCGCTGGTGTATGAGGAGATTGGAGCTGGTGTGAAACCTCATCCTGCACTGGTCACACTCGTAGGGCCTCTCCCCGGTGTGGATGCGCTTGTGCGAAGTCAGGCCGGAGCTCGTACTGAAGCTCTTTCCGCACTCCCCACACTCGTAGGGCCGTTCCCCCGTGTGGCTTCTCCGGTGTGTGATCAGCGCCGACCCCTGGCTGAAGCTCTTCCCACACTGAGGACACTCGTAGGGCCTCTCCCCGGTGTGGATGCGCCGGTGAGTTACGAGTGCGCCGTTTTCCTTGAAGCCCATCCCGCAGTCGGGGCAGCGGAAGGGCCTCTCATCCGAGTGAACCCGCTGGTGCAGGAGGAGACTGGAGCTGGTGTGAAACCTCTTCCCGCATTGCTCACACTCGTACGGTCTCTCCCCGGTGTGGCTACTCTGGTGTCTGATCAGGTGGGAGCTCGTACGGAAGCCCTTCCCACACTCCCCACACTCGTAGGGCCTCTCCCTGGTGTGGACCATCTGGTGATTGATGAGGTGGGAGCTCTGCCTGAAGCTCTTCCCACACTTCCCACACTCGTAGGGCCGTTCTCCTGTGTGGATCCTCTGGTGTGTGATCAGGCTGGATCTCCACCTGAAGCTCTTCTGGCATTCCGAGCACTTGTGGCGCTTCTCCCCATCGAGAAGCGTCTCAGGGTGCCCCAGCTCCGAGCTGCAGCCCAGGGCGGGTCTTTCCTCCTGGGATCCCCGAGATGTGCGTTTGCAGCCCATCCTGGCGCGGGATCTCCGGGGCTTTTCCTCCCCGTTGCGTTCCTGCGCCGTGGAGCCGCTGCCAGCGGCCTCTCCCACGAGCTCCTGCCGCGGGGATTTGTCCTCCCCGGGCTCCGTGCTCAGCTCCGTGTCTGCGGGAGGAAGGACAAGGACAGGATGGGATTTGTCTCCGCGCCGCAGCCAAGGGGAAGGAGATGCCCTCGACGGGGAAAGGGCCGCTGACTTCCTCCTCACCTGCCTGCGGCTCCCGGGACACCTTCCTCTTCCTCGCGGCCTTCCCCATCGGGCCGAGGTTTGGGACCGGGAAATCCTGCTTTGGGGGGGAAAACAAGGGCTGAGCGCCTTGGGAGCCTTGGATGGCGGCGCCGCCCAAGCGCAGCTGCACAAGTCAGCGCCCCTTTCAGCCTCGGGGGGCCCGGAGCCCGCTCATGTCCAGGCTCTGCCCGCCGGCACCGGGCCATCGCCACGTGGGAGCCGCCGAGATCCCTCCGGGGCCATTTCCGGCTGGGCTTTGGGCTCCTGCAGGATCCCAACATCCCCCGGCCCGCAGGAAAAGGCTCCCGGAGAGCCCCGCCATGGATTTGGGGCGAGCTCCCCCTCCCCGCTCACCTGCGGGTTCCGGGGGGGCGATGCTGCCGGAGCCGGGGGAGCTGCGGCCGGAGCGGGCGGGCGGGGGAACGGCGTGCTGCTGCTGCTGCTGCTGCTGCTGCTGCTCTTCCTCCGGGCCCTCCTCTTCCTCTCCTTGCCCTCCTCTTCCGGCTCCTCCCTTTCCTTGTCCTCTGTCCCTCCTTTTCCTGCTGCTCTTCTCTTTCTCTTTCCCTTTCCCTGTTCCTCCTCCGGCTCTGTCCCTCCTCTTCCTCCCGCTGCTCCTCCGCTCCCAGCCCGGCCCGGGCGGTGCCGACACCCCAAAGCAGCCGCGCTCTGCCCGGGGGGGGTTCCAAAGCGGCCCCGGCCCGCGCGGCCCCGGGAGCGATCCCGGGAGCAGCGGGAGCGATGCCGAGCGCAGCGGGAAGGAACTGGGAGCGCTTTCCCTCCCGGTCTCGCTCTTACTGGGAGCGCTGGGAGGGAACTGGGAGGAAATAGCGCCCGGAGGCGGCTGCAGCCGGGGCTGGGCGGGGCCGAGCCGCGGGGCGTGGTTATGCAGATACGGGAGCGATCGCGCGTTGTGATTGGTGGGCGGTGTGCTGAACTGCGCGCCGTCGTTGCCGTTGTGTTCTGGGCGTGGTTATGCAAATATTTTTCCTGTCGGGTATATGGAAATCCGTGGGCGTGGTTATGCAAATACCGCGGCCCCTCCCGCGCCGTTCCGTGCGCGCAGCCCGTGGGTGGGCCGGGGGCTTTGGGGACCCCACTCCCCAATTCCGGGTCCTCCCCCCCAGCCCCCCGGGATTGCTTCCCGCGCCCACCTGGCGCTTCGGGACCCTCCTGAAATTTTGGAATTTTTGGGTGGTTGTTTTGGGGGGTGCGGCTTCACTGTTTGGAGAATCGGGAATTTTGAGGGATATTCCCGAATTGTGGGCGGATTTTTCCCTTTTAGAGAAAAGGATGGGGAATCCAAAATTCCCAGATTTCGGGATGTGGGGTTTTTTTTTCCCCCCCGCACGGAATTCCCGGTTTTTTACACATTTCTGGGGTAAAAAAACCCAACAAAACCCTCAGAGGATTGAAGGGTTTGGGCCCTCGGAATTCCCTAATTTTCGGGGTTTTCCCCGGTGGAAAATCGGGATCGGGGAACTCCTAAATTTTGGGAATTCCCAGATTTTTGGGGGGCTTTTTTTTTTTTTTTTTTTTGGAAAATTGGGATCGGGGGATCCCAAAATTCGGGATCTCCGACCGCCTGTGAAGGCAAAAAAACGGGGATTGAAGCGTCGGGAGGGGCAGGAAATGCCCAAATTTTTGCCTTGGGGACATCCCGGGGTGTCACCTCCCTGTGTCACCCCTGCCTTGGGGACACCAGGGGGTGTCACCCCACTGTGTCACCCTCCCCAGGCTGTCACCCCTCTGTGTCACCCCCTCATTGGGGGCACCCCGGGATGTCACCCCCGTGTCACCCCCTCAGGGTGTCACCCCCGCCTTGGGGACATCTCTGGGTGTCACCCCCGTGTGTCACCCCCTCAGGGTGTCACCTCCCTGTGTCACCCCCGCCTTGGGGACATCTCTGGGTGTCACCCCTCTGTGTCACCCCCGCCTTGGGGACATCCCGGGCTGTCACCCCTCTGTGTCACCCCCTCAGGGTGTCACCTCCCTGTGTCACCCCCGCCTTGGGGACATCTCTGGGTGTCACCCCTCTGTGTCATCCCCGCCTTGGGGACATCTCTGGGTGTCACCTCTCTGTGTCATCCCCGCCTTGGGGACATCTCTGGGTGTCACCCCCCTGTGTCACCCCCGCCTTGGGGACATCTCTGGGTGTCACCCCACTGTGTCACCCCCGCCTTGGGGACATCCCGGGCTGTCACCCCTCTGTGTCACCCCCTCAGCGTGTCACCCCTCTGTGTCACCCCCGCCTTGGGGACATCTCTGGGTGTCACCCCCCCCTCCCTCCGGTCCTGACCCCGATCCCGGTGTCACGTGGTCGCTGATCCCGTTAAGCGCCTTTGGCCGGGCCCGGGGGGGTGGGGGAGGGGGGGGGGGGAGGTGACAAGGTGACACCATGGCCACCCCCCCGGCCCGCACTGTCCTTGTCACCGGCTGCTCCTCGGGCATCGGCCTGGCCGTGGCCGTGCTGCTGGCCCGGGACCCCCGGAGGCGATACCTGGGTGAGCGGGGCTGTCCCCAAATGTCCCCAAGGCGGGGAGGGTGAGGGGGGAGTGTCCCCAAATGTCCCCGAGTGTCCCCGAGGCGGGAGGGGACACGGCAAATACCGGGAGGATGACGGGGGGGACACCCCGGGATTGTCCCCAAGGTGGGGAGGGTGAGGGGGGAGTGTCCCCAAATGTCCCCGAGTGTCCCCAAGGCGGGAGGGGACACGGCAAACACCGGGAGGGTGACGGGGGGACACCCCGGGATTGTCCCCGACACCTTAAGGGACACCCCGGGATTGTCCCCGACACCTTGAGGGACACCCTGGGATTGTCCCCGACACGGGATTTGGGGAACCCCTGACGGATTTTTTTTTTGGGAGGGGGGCGGTTTGGGATCCCCGATGGATGTTTTGGGGGGTTTTGGGGTCTCTGATCGGTCTTTTGGGGTGTTTTTTGGGATCCCTGACGGATTTTTTGGGGGTTTTTGGGGTTTTTGGGGTCCCCAGTCCTGGCCACCATGCGGGACCTGTCCCGGGGGATTCCCATGGGGTTTTTGGGATCCCTGATGGATGTTTTGGGGGAATTTTGGGGTCCCTGAAGAATTTTTGGGATCCCTGATGAATGTTTTGGGTTTTTTGGGATCCCTGACGGATTTTTTGGGGGTTTTTGGGGGGTTTTTGGGGTCCCCAGTCCTGGCCACCATGCGGGACCTGTCCCGGGGGATTCCCATGGGGTTTTTGGGATCCCTGATGGATTTTTTGGGGGTTTTTGGGGTTTTTGGGGTCCCCAGTCCTGGCCACCATGCGGGACCTGTCCCGGGGGATTCCCATGGGGTTTTTGAGATCCCTGATGGATGTTTTGGGGGATTTTGGGGTCCCTGAAGAATTTTTGGGATCCCTGATGAATGTTTTGGGTTTTTTGGGATCCCTGACGGATTTTTTGGGGTTTTTTGGGGGGTTTTTGGGGTCCCCAGTCCTGGCCACCATGCGGGACCTGTCCCGGGGGATTCTCATGGGGTTTTTGGGATCCCTGATGAATGTTTTGGGTTTTTTGGGATCCCTGACGGATTTTTGGGGGGTTTTTGGGGGGTTTTTGGGGTCCCCAGTCCTGGCCACCATGCGGGACCTGTCCCGGGGGATTCTCATGGGGTTTTTGGATTCCCTGATGGATGTTTTGGGGGATTTTGGGGTCCCTGAAGAATTTTTGGGATCCCTGATGAATGTTTTGGGTTTTTTGGGATCCCTGACGGATTTTTGGGGGGTTTTTTGGGTCCCCAGTCCTGGCCACCATGCGGGACCTGTCCCGGGGGATTCCCATGGGGTTTTTGGGATCCCTGATGAATGTTTTGGGTTTTTTGGGATCCCTGATGGATTTTTTGGGGGTTTTGGGGGGTTTTTTGGGTCCCCAGTCCTGGCCACCATGCGGGACCTGTCCCGGGGGATTCCCATGGGGTTTTTGGGATCCCTGATGGATGTTTTGGGGTTTTTTGGGGTCCCTGAAGAATTTTTGGGATCCCTGATGAATGTTTTGGGTTTTTTGGGATCCCTGACGGATTTTTTTGGGGTTTTGGGGGGTTTTTGGGGTCCCCAGTCCTGGCCACCATGCGGGACCTGTCCCGGGGGATTCCCATGGGGTTTTTGGGATCCCCGATGGATGTTTTGGGGGATTTTGGGGTCCCTGAAGAATTTTTGGGATCCCTGATGAATGTTTTGGGTTTTTTGGGATCCCTGACGGATTTTTTGGGGGGTTTTTGGGGTCCCCAGTCCTGGCCACCATGCGGGACCTGTCCCGGGGGATTCCCATGGGGTTTTTGGGATCCCTGACGGATTTTTTGGGGGTTTTGGGGGGTTTTTGGGGTCCCCAGTCCTGGCCACCATGCGGGACCTGTCCCGGGGGATTCTCATGGGGTTTTTGGGATCCCTGATGAATGTTTTGGGTTTTTTGGGATCCCTGACGGATTTTTTGGGGGTTTTTGGGGTTTTTGGGGTCCCCAGTCCTGGCCACCATGCGGGACCTGTCCCGGGGGATTCCCATGGGGTTTTTGGGATCCCTGACGGATGTTTTGGGGGATTTTGGGGTCCCTGAAGAATTTTTGGGATCCCTGATGAATGTTTTGGGTTTTTTGGGATCCCTGACGGATTTTTGGGGGGTTTTTGGGGTCCCCAGTCCTGGCCACCATGCGGGACCTGTCCCGGGGGATTCCCATGGGGTTTTTGGGATCCCTGATGGATGTTTTGGGTTTTTTGGGATCCCTGACGGATTTTTTGGGGGTTTTTGGGGTTTTTGGGGTCCCCAGTCCTGGCCACCATGCGGGACCTGTCCCGGGGGATTCTCATGGGGTTTTTGGGATCCCTGATGAATGTTTTGGGTTTTTTGGGATCCCTGACGGATTTTTTGGGGGTTTTGGGGGATTTTGGGGTCCCCAGTCCTGGCCACCATGCGGGACCTGTCCCGGCGGGGCGCTCTGGAGGCGGCGGCCGGGGCCACCGGGGGACACGCTGCGGATCCTTCGCCTCGATGTCACCAGCGACGCCTCCGTGGCCGAGTGTCTGCGGGAGGTGCCGGAGGGGCGCGTGGACGTCGTGGGTGAGCAATTCTGGGGGGGTTTGTGCGAATTTTGGGGAGTTTGGGGGATTTGGAGCGGTTTGGTGCGAATTTTGGGCGGGTTTGGCGTGGATTTTATGGGGTTTTGTGCGAATTTCGGGGGGGGGTTGGGGGATTTTGGGGGGATTTTCGGGGGTTTTGGGGTGGTTTCGTGCGAGTTTTGAGGGGTTGGGGGCAGGTTTGGGGGGATTTGGGGTGGATTTTTTGGGGTTTTGTGCGAATTTTGGGGGGATTTGGGGGCATCTGGGGGCATTTCGGGGCAGGTTTGGGGGTTCTTGGGGTGGATTTTTGTGGGGTTTTGTGCGAATTTTGGGGATTTGGGGGGGATTTGGGGAGGTTTTGTATCAATTTGGGGAAGTTTTGGGGCGTTTTAAGGGATTTTTGTGGGGCTTGGGGGGGGGGAGGGCATTTCGGGGCAGGTTTGGGCGATTTTGGGGCGGATTTTATGGGATTTTGTGGCTGATTTTCCGGGATTTGGGCATCACAGACCGATTTTGGGGGGGATTTCGGGATTTTTGGGGGTTCCCCTGACCCACCCCCGACCCCTCTCCAGTGAACAACGCCGGGGTGGGGCTGGTGGGCCCCTGGAAAGCGCCTCGGGGCCGCAGGTGCAGCGAGTGTTCGACACCAACGTTTTCGGGGTGCTGCGCCTGGCCCGGGCTCTGCTGCCCCAAATGAAGAAACGTCGCAGCGGCCACATCGTGGTGGTCAGCAGCGTCATGGGACTGCAGGGTGAGACCCCCAAACACCCCAAATCCTCCTAAAATACCTTCAAATTCGGGTTTGGGATCCCCAAAAACCCCAGGGACCCCAAAAATCGGGTTTGGGATCCCCAGAAACCACCGGGGACCCCAAAAATCGGGTTTGGGATCCCCAGAAACCACCGGGGACCCCAAAAATCGGGTTTGGGATCCCCAGAAACCACCAGGGACCCCAAAAATCGGGTTTGGGATCCCCAGAAACCACCGGGGACCCCAAAATTCGGGTTTGGGATCCCCAAAAACCCCCAGGAACCCCAAAAATCGGGTTTGGGATCCCCAAAACCCCCCAGGAACCCCAAAAATCGGGTTTGGGATCCCCAAAAACCCCCAGGGACCCCAAAAATCGGGTTTGGGATCCCCAGAAACCACCGGGGACCCCAAAAATCGGGTTTGGGATCCCAAAAACCCCCAGGAACCCCAAAAATCGGGTTTGGGATCCCCAAAAACCCCCAGGGACCCCAAAATTCGGGTTTGGGATCCCAAAAACCCCCGGGGGACCCCAAAAATCGGGTTTGGGATCCCCAGAAACCACCAGGGACCCCAAAAATCGGGTTTGGGATCCCCAGAAACCACCGGGGACCCCAAAAATCGGGTTTGGGATCCCCAAAACCCCCCAGGAAACCCCAAAATTCGGGTTTGGGATCCCCAAAAACCCCCAGGGACCCCAAAAATCGAGTTTGGGACCCCCCCCAAAACCCCCAGGGACCCCAAAATCCTCCTCGGCACCCTAAAACTCAGGGTTTGAGACCCCCAAATCCTCTCCAGTACCTCAAAATTCGGGCTTTGGGACCCCCAAATCCTCTCTGAGACCCCAAAAATCCTCTTGGGGGCCCCAAATCCTCCCAAAAGACCCCCCAGGAACCCCCCAGACCCCGAATTTTGGAGGATCAAGACCCCAAACCCCTCCCAGACCCAAAATTTGGGGGGGATTAAGACCCAGATCCCCCTAAATTTTGGGGACCCCCCCCCAAGGATGATTTTTAAACCTTCCCAGATCCAAAACTGTCTCCTAAAAACCTCCTGGAGTCCCCAGACCCCAAATTTTGGGGGGCTTGAGATCCCAAACCCCAAATTTTGGGGGCTGGAGACCCCAGACCCTCCCAGAACCCCCCCCCCCCCAAATAATTTTGGGGTCCCCCCAGGGGTTGTTTTCAACGACGTCTACTCGGCCTCCAAGTTCGCCGTGGAGGGTCTGTGCGAGAGCCTGGCCGTGCAGCTGCTGCAGTTCAACGTCTTGTGAGTGCTGGGGGCGCCCCAAAAACCCCTAAAACCGCCCCAAAACCGTCCCCAAAACCGCCCGAAATCAGCCCAAAATCAGCCCCAAAATTACCGCAAAGATCACCCCAAAATCGTCCCCAAAACCGCCCGAAATCAGCCCAAATCAGCCCCAAAATTACCGCAAAAATCACCCCAAAATCGTCCCCAAAACCCCCCAAAACCGTCCCAAAACCGCCCGAAATCAGCCCAAAATCAGCCCCAAAATTACCGCAAAGATCACCCCAAAACCGTCCCCAAAACCGCCTGAATTCAGCCCAAAATCAGCCCCAAAATTACCGCAAAGATCACCCCAAAACCGTCCCCAAAACCGCCTGAATTCAGCCCAAAATCAGCCCCAAAATTACCGCAAAAATCACCCCAAAATCGTCCCCAAAACCGCCTGAATTCAGCCCAAAATCAAACCCAAAATTACCGCAAAAATCACCCCAAAATCGTCCCCAAAACCCCCCAAAACCGTCCCCAAAACCGCCCGAAATCAGCCCAAAATCAGCCCCAAAATTACCGCAAAGATCACCCCAAAACCGTCCCCAAAACCGCCTGAATTCAGCCCCAAATCAGCCCCAAAATTACCGCAAAGATCACCCCAAAATCGTCCCCAAAACCCCCCAAAACCGTCCCCAAAACCGCCTGAATTCAGCCCAAAATCAGCCCCAAAATTACCGCAAAAATCACCCCAAAACCGTCCCCAAAACCGCCCGAAATCAGCCCAAAATCAGCCCCAAAATTACCGCAAAGATCACCCCAAAACCGTCCCCAAAACCGCCTGAATTCAGCCCAAAATCAGCCACAAAATTACCGCAAAGATCACCCCAAAATCGTCCCCAAAACCGCCCGAATTCAGCCCAAAATCAGCCCCGAAATTACCGCAAAGATCACCCCAAAATCGTCCCCAAAACCGTCCCCAAAACCGCCTGAATTCAGCCCAAAATCAGCCCCAAAATTACCGCAAAAATCACCCCAAAACCGTCCCCAAAACCGCCTGAATTCAGCCCAAAATCGCCCCTAAAAAACCCTAAAAATCCCCCAAATAAATCCCCCCAAAATCGAAAAAATTCCCAAAAATATCCCCCAAGTCGCCATGCCCTTATCTGAGCCAAATCCCCCTGAAACCACCTCAAAAAAAATTTAAAAATTCGTTCCAAAAATCATTTTTAAAAAAATCCAAAAACAATCCCCCCAAAAATGCCCAAAATCCCCTCAAAAAAATCCCAAAAACTCCCTAAAAATTCCCCCCAAAATCCTCCAAATCCTCGTCTCTGTGCCTGAGCTAAATCTCCCCAAACCCACCTCAAAAAACCCTAAAATTCCCCCCCCAAAAAACCCCCAAATCTTTTAATAAATCCCCCCCAAAAAACCCCAAAAACTCCAAAAAAAAAAATCCCCAAAAATTCCCAAAATTCCCCAAGTCCCCGTGTCCGTGGCTGAGCCGAATCCCCCTAAAACCACCTAAACAGAAATTAAAAATATCATTAAAAAATCATTAAAATATCATTTAAAAACTCCCCAAAAATCAAAAAAAAAATCCAAAAAAAACCCCCAAATCCAAGAAATCCCCCAAAACCCCCCAAAATCCAAAGAAACCCCCCAAAAATCCCAAAATTCCCACGTCCTTATCTGCGCTAAATCCCCATAAAACCACCTCAAAAAAAAAATCATTAAAAAATCATTAAAATATGATTTAAAAGTCCCCCAAAAAATCAAAAAATAAAATCCAAAAAACCCCCAACCCCCTCCAAAATCCCCCAAAATCCCAGAAATCCCCAAAACCTCCCAAAATCCAAAGAAACCCCCCAAAAATCCCCAAATCCAAAGAAACCCCCCCAAAAATCCCCAAATTCCCACGTCCTTATCTGCGCTAAATCCCCCTAAAACCGCCTCAAAAATACACTAAAAAAAATCATTTAAAAATCCAAAAAAACCTCAAATTTCCCAAAATTCCCAAAAAATTCCCAAAAAAATTCCCAAATCCCCAAAATGCCCCAAACCTGCCCCGATTCCCAGCGTGTCCCTGGTGGAGCCGGGCCCGGTGAACACGGAATTCGAGCGGAAGGTGCTGCAGGAGGTGGAAAAATCCCAATTTCCCGAGGCCGACCCCGAAACTTTGCGTTATTTCCGCGACGTTTACCTGCCCGCCAGCCGCGACGTCTTCAGGACCTTCGGCCAGAGCCCCCACGAGGTGGCACAGGTCAGGATTTGGGGGAAATTCCCGGAATTTTGGCCAAAATTTGGGAATTTTGGGCAAAATTTGGATATTTTTGGGGGGGTTTTATGGCGATTTTTGGGTTTTTTGGGGGATTTTTGGGGCGTTACCTGTGCGGGTCTCACCTGGAATTCGACACCTTCGGCCAGAGCCCCCACGAGGTGGCACAGGTCAGGATTTGGGGGAAATTCCCGGAATTTTGGCCAAAATTTGGGGATTTTGGGCAAAATTTGGATATTTTTGGGAGGGTTTTATGGCGATTTTTGGGTTTTTTGGGGATTTTTGGGGCGTTACCTGTCCGGGTCTCACCTGGAATTCGACACCTTCGGCCAGAGCCCCCAGGAGGTGGCACAGGTCAGGATTTGGGGGAAATTCCCGGAATTTTGGCCAAAATTTGGGAATTTTGGGCAAAATTTGGGGATTTTTGGGGGGGTTTTATGGCGATTTTTGGGTTTTTTGGGGATTTTTGGAGCGTTACCTGTCCGGGTCTCACCTGGAATTCGACACCTTCGGCCAGAGCCCCCAGGAGGTGGCACAGGTCAGGATTTGGGGGAAATTCCCGGAATTTTGGCCAAAATTTGGGGATTTTGGGCAAAATTTGGATATTTTTGGGGGGGTTTTATGGCGATTTTTGGTTTTTTTTGGGGATTTTTGGGGCGTTACCTGTCCGGGTCTCACCTGGAATTCGACACCTTCGGCCAGAGCCCCCAGGAGGTGGCACAGGTCAGGATTTGGGGGAAATTCCCGGAATTTTGGCCAAAATTTGGGGATTTTGGGCAAAATTTGGGGATTTTTGGGAGGGTTTTATGGCGATTTTTGGGTTTTTTGGGGGATTTTTGGGGCGTTACCTGTCCGGGTCTCACCTGGAATTCGACACCTTCGGCCAGAGCCCCCACGAGGTGGCACAGGTCAGGATTTGGGGGAAATTCCCGGAATTTTGGCCAAAATTTGGGGATTTTGGGCAAAATTTGGGGATTTTTGGGAGGGTTTTATGGCGATTTTTGGGGCGTTACCTGTCCGGGTCTCACCTGGAATTCGACACCTTCGGCCAGAGCCCCAGGAGGTGGCACAGGTCAGGATTTGGGGGAAATTCCCGGAATTTTGGCCAAAATTTGGGGATTTTTGGGAGAGTTTTGGGGCATTTTTGGGTTTTTTGGAAATTTTGGGGATTTTTTTTGGGGGGGGGATTGGGAATTTTTTTGAGGGGAATTTTAAAGGATTTTTTTAAACTTTTTGGGATTTCGGGGGGAATTTTGGGATATTTTGTGGGAATTTTTGGGAATTTTGAGGGGGATGTTTTGGGATATTTTGGGGGATATTTTGGGGAATTTTTGGGGAAATTTTGGGATGTTTTTGGCGGGGGGGGGGATTTTTTGGGAAATTTTTTTTTGGAGGGGAGTTTTAAGGGAATTTTCTGGGGGAATTTTTCAGCATTTCGGGATGGGGAATTTTGGGATATTTTCGGGGAATTTCGGGGAATTTTGGGGGGGATGTTTTGGGATATTTTGGGGGGGGAATTTTTTGGGAAATTGTTTTTTTGGAGGGGAGTTTTAAAGGAATTTTTTTTTTGGGGGGGGGTGTGAATTTTTGGGATATTTTGGGGGGGAATTTTTTGGGAAATCGTTTTTTGGAGGGGAGTTTTAAAGGAATTTTTTTTTGGGGGGGGTGTGAATTTTTGGGATAATTTTGGGGGGGGATTTTTTTGGGGGATATAATTTTTTTTTTTTGCCATTTTTTGGGGGGGGGAATTTTTTTTTGGTGGGGATTTTTTTGGGGGGTGTTTTTTTGGTTTTTTTTTTGTTTTTTTTTCGGGGGGAATTTCACCTTTCCCTCCGTCCTCAGGCCATCGTGGACGTCATCAACTCCCCCCGGCCCAAATTCCGGACCCCCACGAACCCGCTGTACTCGCCCCTGCTCGCCCTGCGCTTCGCCGACCCCCGCGGGGACCTGGGGGTCCGAACCTTCCAGCGCCTCCTCTTCGACCTGGGGCCGCTCTTCAGCCTCAGCCTGGGGCTGCTCAGGTGTCTCACCTGCCGCTGCTGCCGCCGCAGGGTCACACCTGTCTGAGCGGACCCCGAAATTCGGGTTTTTTTGGGGGGATTTGGGGTGAAATCGGCGAGATTTGGGGTGAATTTGGGGAGGGTTTTAGGGGGTTTGGGGGGTTCACCTGAGCCTGGGCTGCCCCACAGGTGTCTCACCTGCCGCTGCTGCCGCCGCAGGGTCACACCTGTCTGAGCGGACCCCGAAAATTCCGGGTTTTGGGGGGATTTGGGGTGAAATCGGGGAGATTTAGGGTGAATTTTGGGGGGATTTGGGGCGAAATCGGGGAGATTTGGGGCAAATTTGGGGAGGTTTTAGGGGATTTGGGGGTTTACCTGAGCCTGGGCTGCTCAGGTGTCTCACCTGCCGCTGCTGCCGCCGCAGGGTCACACCTGTCTGAGCGGACCCCGAAATTCGGGTTTTTTTTGGGGGGATTTGGGGTGAAATCGGCGAGATTTGGGGTGAATTTTGGGGAGATTTGGGGTGAATTTGCGAGATTTGGGGGTGAATTTGGGGAGGTTTTAGGGGATTTGGGGGGCTCACCTGAGCCTGGGGCTGCTCAGGTGTCTCACCTGCCGCTGCTGCCGCCGCAGGGTCACACTGTCTGAGCGGACCCCGAAATTTGGGGGTTTTGGGGGATTTGGGGTGAAATCGGGGCGATTTGGGGTGAATTTGGGGAGGTTTTAGGGCGTTTGGGGGGGTTCACCTGAGCCTGGGGCTGCTCAGGTGTCTCACCTGCCGCTGCTGCCGCCGCAGGGTCACACCTGTCTGAGCGGACCCCGAAATTCGGGGTTTTGGGGGGATTTGGGGCGAAATCGGGGAGATTTGGGGCGAAATCGGGGCGATTTTGGGGTGAATTTGGGGAGATTTGGGGCAAAAATGGGGAGGTTTTAGGGGATTCGGGGGATTTACCTGAGCCTGGGGCTGCTCAGGTGTCTCACCTGCCGCTGCTGCCGCCGCAGGGTCACACCTGTCTGAGCGGACCCCGAAATTCGGGTTTTTTTGGGGGGATTTGGGGTGAAATCGGCGAGATTTGGGGTGAATTTTGGGGAGATTTGGGGTGAATTTGGGGAGATTTGGGGTGAATTTGGGGGAGGTTTTAGGGGATTTGGGGGGCTCACCTGAGCCTGGGGCTGCTCAGGTGTCTCACCTGCCGCTGCTGCCGCCGCAGGGTCACACCTGTCTGAGCGGACCCCGAAATTCGGGTTTTTTTTGGGGGGATTTGGGGGTGAAATCGGCGAGATTTGGGGTGAAATCGGGGCGATTTGGGGTGAATTTGGGGAGGTTTTAGGGGGTTTGGGGGGCTCACCTGAGCCTGGGGCTGCTCAGGTGTCTCACCTGCCGCTGCTGCCGCCGCAGGGTCACACCTGTCTGAGCGGACCCCAAAATTTGGGGGTTTTGGGGGGATTTGGGGCGAAATCGGGGAGTTTTTAGGGGGTTTTCGGGGATTTTCGGGGGGGTTTTGAGGGGCTCACCTGAGCCTGGGGGTCCTGAGGTGTCTTTGAGTCAGCCCTGTCTGGGGGGACCCCAAAAAATTCCCGGTTTTTGGGGGTGTCCCGGGGAGAAACCGGGGAGTTTTGGGGCGATCTGAGGGGATTTGGGGGGAAATTTGGGTGATTTTCGGGGGATTTTGGGGGTCTCCAGGGGCGGGTCTTTGGGGTTCTCCATTAAACCTGGGACTCCTCCCACAGCCGCCCCTTCGCATTCAGTGTCGCGCCGGGGGGGGTTGGGGCTTCCCGGGGGTGGATTTTGGGGCATTTTGGGGCTTTTTGGGGTTTTTTGGGTTTTTTTTTTTTTCCCCGGCTCTGAAACAAAACCGGCGGAACTCAAATTCCGGGCCGCGCTCGGCGCCCGGAGCGGAGCGGGAAGTGACGCACCGGAAGTGACCCGGAAGGAAGGAAACCGGAAGTGCTGGAAGCCACGTGGAGGCGCCGGGATGGGGCGGCCCGGGAAGGTCGGGAGGGGAAAAAACCGGGAAAAAACCCGGGAAAAAACCCGGGAAAAACTGGGATGGGGAGGGCTCAGGGGACAAGCGGCGGGTGGGGAATGGCGGAGGGAGCGGGAATGAGGCGGGAGGGAGGAAAAAAAAAAAAAACAAGCGGCGGGAGGAGTTGGGGAGTTTTGGGGGGAGAACTTGGGGATTCTGGGAGCCGGGAGCCGCAGGCCTCGGGGCGATCTGGGAATTCTGGGGTGCGGAATTCGGGACTTTGCTGGCGATCCGCCCGCAGAGCCGCTTCCAGCGGGCTCAGCGCGCCCGCGCCCGGCTGCGCTCGGAGCAGGAGTTCGGCTCCGCGCCGCACTCGTTCGTGTTCCCGCGGGGCCGCGCCGGGACCAGCGTCCGGAGCCTGAGCCGGGACCTGCGGCGGGCGCTGGAGCCCTTCACCGCCAGGAGCCTGCAGGTACCGGGAATACCGGGAATGACGGGAAAAACGGGAATGGCGGGAAAAACGGGAATAGCGGGAAAAACGGGAATAGCGGGAAAAACGGGAACACCGGGAAT
The DNA here is from genome assembly GCF_029207755.1 of Chamaea fasciata. Classification (NCBI taxonomy): domain Eukaryota; kingdom Metazoa; phylum Chordata; class Aves; order Passeriformes; family Sylviidae; genus Chamaea; species Chamaea fasciata. The sequence continues at coordinate 99,788 of NW_027094288.1, read as the reverse complement.
GGGCCCCGCCGGGCGCTGGAGCCCTTCACCGCCAGGAGCCTGCAGGTACGGGAAACACGGGAATGCCGGGAAAAACGGGGAAAACGGGAATGGCGGGAAAAACGGGAATAAACGGGAAAAAACGGGAATGACGGGAACGCCGGGAATGGGCCCCGCCGGGCGCTGCAGCCCTTCACCGCCAGGAGCCTGCAGGTACGGGAATGCCGGGAATGACGGGAATGCCGGGAAAAAACGGGAATAGCGGGAAAAACGGGAATAAACGGGAAAAACGGGAATAAACGGGAAAAACGGGAATGACGGGAACGCCGGGAATGGGCCCCGCCGGGCGCTGGAGCCCTTCACCGCCAGGAGCCTGCAGGTACGGGAATGCCGGGAATGACGGGAATAGCGGGAAAAACGGGAATAGCGGGGAAAACGGGAATGGCGGGAAAAACGGAATAAACGGGAATAAACGGGAACACCGGGAATGGGCCCCGCCGGGCGCTGGAGCCCTTCACCGCCAGGAGCCTGCAGGTACGGGAATGACGGGAATGACGGGAATGCCGGGAATGCCGGGAAAAACGGGAAAAACGGGAAAAACGGGAATACCGGGAATACCGGGAAAAACGGGAATGGGCCCCGCCGGGCGCTGGAGCCCTTCACCGCCAGGAGCCTGCAGGTACCGGGAAAAACGGGAAAAACGGGAATGCCGGGAATGCCGGGAATGGCGGGAAAAACGGGAATGACGGGAAAAACGGGAATAAACGGGAACGCCGGGAATGGCGGGAATAGCGGGAATGCCGGGAAAAACGGGAATGACGGGAATGGCGGGAAAAACGGGAAAAACGGGGAAAACGGGAAAAACGGGAAAAACGGGAATACCGGGAATACCGGGAATGGGCCCCGCCGGGCGCTGGAGCCCTTCACCGCCAGGAGCCTGCAGGTACCGGGAATACCGGGAAAAACGGGAAAAACGGGAAAAACGGGAATAGCGGGAAAAACGGGAAAAACGAGAATGACGGGAAAAACGGGAAAAACGGGAATGCCGGGAAAAACGGGAAAAACGGGAATGACGGGAAAAACGGGAATGCCGGGAAAAACGGGAATGCCGGGAATGGTGGGAATACTGAGATCATGAATGTTCGGGGGGATCCAGGCTGTGTCCTCCAGGAATTTCGTCGTCTCTTCCAGGAAGTTTGGGGGGTTTTTTTTCCCAGGAATTTCAGGATCTTTCCCAGGAACTTCAGGGTCTTTTCCAGGAATTCTGGGTTTTTTTTTTCCAGGGATATCAGGGCTTTTTTCCCCGGAATTTCAGAGCCTCTCTTGCAGGAATTTCGGGGGGTTTTTTCCCCAGGAATTTCGGGATCCCTCCGGGATTTCAGGATCTTTCCCAGGGAATTCCGGGGGATCCCTGAGGGGTCTGGGCGGGTCGTTCCAGGTGCGCCGCAGCAATTCCCTGCGGGATCTGGTGGCCGTGGCCGGACCTTTGGGCGTCACCCACTTCCTGGTGCTCAGCAAATCCCAGAGCGGGATCAACCTGGTGAGGAGCGGGCGGAAGAATTGGGAATTGGGCGGAGTTTGGGGGAATTTTTTTGGGAATTTTTGGGGATTTTTTTGGGAATTTTTGGGGATTTTTTTGGGAATTTTTTGGGGATTTTTTTGGGAAATTTTGGGGCATTTTTTTGGGAATTTTTTGGGGATTATTTTGGGAAATTTTGGGGCATTTTTTGGATTTTTTTTTTCTGATCTTTTCGGGGATTTTTTGGGATTTTTGGGGATTTTTTTTTTTTTGGATTTTTGGGAATTTTTGGGGGATTTTTTTGGGAATTTTTGGGGGGATTTTGGGAGAGTTTTTGAGGATTTTTGGGGGTTTTTTTGAGGGGCGTTTTTGGGAATTCTGTGGAGTTTTTGGGGGGTTTTTTTTTTGGAATTTTTATGGGTTTTTGGGGGGGAATTTTTGGGGAGTTTGGGATTTTTTAGGGGGAGATTTTTTTTGAAATTTTTGGGGGGAATTTTTGGGATTTTTTTGGGAATTGGTTGGGAATTTTGGGGGGAATTTTTCGGGAATTTTGGGGGCTCCCAAGAGCCCTCCCAGGCCCAGGTGATGAAGGAATTTTTTCCATGACTTGGATCCGTGATTGATCCCAAAGTAAACGCTCTGATGGGTCCTGGGAGGGGAGTTGGGAAAATTTGGGAATTTGGGATTTGGGGACTGAAATTCCCAAGTTTTGGGGGTTCCAGCCCTTCCCGGAGAGGAAAAAATGATTTTTGGGATCTTTCCCCTCGTTTTTCTGGGATTTTTTTCTGGGTTTTATCCTGGATTTTTCTGGGATTTTTCCCAGCATTTTTTCGGGATTTTATCCTGGATTTTTCGGGGTTTTTCCCAGGATTTTTTGGGATTTTTCCCCGGATTTACTCCAGGATTTTTTTCCTGCATTTTCCAAGGATTTTTCTGAGATTTTTCACTAAACTTTTCTCTGGATTTTTCCAAAATTTTCCCAGGATTTTTTTTCTGGGATTTTTCCGGGATTTATTCCAGGATTTGTCCAGGTTTTTTTTCCAGATTTTTCCCATGTCTTTTTCCTGGATTTTCCCAGGATTTTTCCATGGTTTTTCTGGATTTTTTTTTTTCCAAGGATTTTCCCAGTTTTCCCCCCCTGGATTTTCCCAGGATTTTTCCGGGATTTTTCCCATTTCTGAGACTCTTTCTCCTTCCCAGAAAATCTTCCGGCTGCCGGGGGGTCCCACGCTGACCTTCAAGGTGCTGCAGGTGAGCCCGGGCCTTTCGGGCGATTTGGGAATTCTTTGGGATTCTTTGGAATGCCTGGGGGGGGGTTGTTTTTTTGGGAATTCTGGGCTGGGTTTTGTGGATTCCAGAGAGAATTTCGGGATTTTTCTGGGCTTTCTCCTGGATTTTTTTTTTTTTTCCCTCGATTTTTCTGGGATTTTCCCCTGGATTTTCTCCCAGGATTTTCCTGGGATTTTTCTTCGATTTTTCCCTGGGTTTTTCCCGGGTTTTTTTTTTCTAGGATTTTTCCTCCAGATTTTTCTCTGGATTCTCCCAGGACTTTCCCCTGGATTTTTCTCTGGATTTTCCCAGGACTTTCCCCTGGATTTTTCTCTGGATTCTCCCAGGACTTTCCCCTGGATTTTTCCCTGGAATTTCCCCAGGATTCCTCTTTGAATTTTTCCCGAATTTCTCTTGGGGGATTTTTCCCGGGATTTGTTTTTTTTTTTTTTTCCCCCGGATTTTTCTGGGGGATTTTTTTTTTGGGGGGGAGGGGGGTGGGGCGGGATTTTTGGGATCGGATCCCATTTTTCCGCCCCATTCCCAGTACTCCCTGGTGCGGGACGTGGTGTCGGCGCTGCGCAGGCACCGGATGCACGAGCAGCAGTTCCTGCACCCGCCGCTCTTGGTGCTGGGGAATTTCGGGGCGGCGCAGATCCACGTGAAGCTGATGGCCGGGATGTTCCAGGGCTTGTTCCCGGCCCTCAGCGTGCACAGGGTGGGCGCGCGGCCGCGGGAAACGGGGGAAACGGGGATTGGGAATGGGGGAAACGGGGATTTGGGAATGGGGGAAACGGGGGAAACGGATTTGGGGGATTGGGGAAACGGGGATTGGGAATGGGGGAAACGGGGGAAACGGGGATTGGGAATGGGGGAAACGGGGATTGGGAATGGGGGAAACAAACAGGGAAAATGGGGATTTGGGAATGGGGGAAACGGGGGAAACGGGGATTTGGGAATGGGGGAAACGGGGGAAACGGGGATTGGGGAATGGGGGAAACGGGGAATGGGGATTGGGAATGGGGGAAACGGGGATTTGGGAATGGGGGAAACGGGGATTTGGGAATGGGGGAAACGGGGATTGGGAATGGGGGAAACGGGGGAAACGGGGATTTGGGGAAACGGAGGGAAACAAACGGGGAAAACGGGGATTTGGGGAATGAGGGAAACGGGGGAAACGGGGATTGGGGAATGGGGGAAACGGGGAATGGGGATTGGGAATGGGGGAAACGGGGATTTGGGAATGGGGGAAACGGGGATTGGGAATGGGGGAAACAAACAGGGAAAACGGGGATTGGGAATGCGGGAAACGGGGATTTGGGAATGGGGGAAACGGGGGAAACGGGGATTGGGGAATGGGGGAAACGGGGGAAACGGATTTGGGGGATTGGGGAAACGGGGATTGGGGGTTGGGGAATGGGGGAATGGGGATTTGGGAATGGGGGAAACGGGGATTTGGGAATGGGGGAAACGGGGATTGGGAATGGGGGAAACGGGGATTTGGGAATGGGGGAAACGGGGATTGGGAATGGGGGAAACGGGGATTTGGGAATGGGGGAAACGGGGATTTGGGAATGGGGGAAACGGGGATTGGGAATGGGGGAAACGGGGGAAACGGGGATTGGGGGTTGGGGAATGGGGAAACGGGGATTTGGGGGATTTGGGGCTTTGGGACTTTGGGTTTGGGAACGGGGGAAACAAAAATTTGGGATCTGGAAATGGGGGGAGGGAAAAGGGGGATCCAGGATTTGGGAAGGTGCAAAAAAAGGGATTTGGGATCTGGGGAGGGCCCGGGAACAGAGAGGAGCAGGAAAGGATTTGGGAGTGGAGAGCAGGGAAATGGGGGACTTCTCCCGTTTTTCCCATTCCCATTTTCCCCGTTTTTCCAGCTCAACCTCAACTCCATCCGTCGCTGTTTGTTGATCTCCTACGACGCCGAGTCCCAGCTCCTGGAATTCCGCCACTAGTGAGGCCGATTCCCAAAGAAGTCCCAAATTCCCCTTTTTCCCCCATTCCCAAATCCCTGGTTTTCCATGATTTTTTTCCCCCCAATCCAGCAGCGTCCAGGTGGTTCCCCATTCCTGTTTTTCCCCATTTTTCTCGGTTTTTTTTTCCTGTTTTTTCCCAAATTCCCTGTTTTTCCCCCAATCCAGCAGCGTCCAGGTGGTTCCCCATTCCCAAATCCCCATTTTTTCCCACTTTTCCATGATTTTTCCCCAAATTCCCTTTTTTTTCCTCCCAAATCCAGCAGCATCCAGGTGGTGCCCGTGGGGCTCAGTCGCGGCATCCGGAAAATTCTCCAGGAGAAATTCCCCAACCTCGGCCGGGCCGAGGACATCAGTGACCTCCTCACGGGGTAAGGGACACCTGGGGACACCTTGGGGACACCTTGGGGACACCTTGGGGACACCTTGGGGACATCGGGGACAATGGGGACACCACGGGGACATTGGGGGACACTTGGGAACACTTGGGGACATCCTGGGGACACTGGGGACGTCAGGGACAATGGGAGGACACTACGGGGACATTGGGGACGCTTGGGGACACTGGGGACATCAGGGACAGCTTGGGGGTGTTGGGGACATCGGGGACACTTTGGGGACATCGGGGACACTTTGGGGACATCGGGGACACTTTGGGGACACCTTGGGGACACAGGAACTTCCTCCTGGGGTTGCCTTGTGACACCGGGGCGGGGACACGACACCTGGGGACGCGTCCCGAGATGTCACCTGTCCCTCCCAGGTGTCCCCTGTCCCCCCAGGGATGTCCCCTGTCACTGTCGCTGTCCCCTCAGGAACGTTGTCCTGTCGGAGAGCGAGGCGGAGCCGGACGGGACCCAAAACGTGCTGGAATTGCCCCAAAACGTGGCCGGGCGCGGGAACGAGGCCGCGCAGCAGAGCGCCGTGAGACTGACCGAGGTGACACTGCGGGGACACTGGGGACACTGGGGACACTGAGGGGACACTGGGGACACTGGGGGGACATTGGGGACACTGAGGGGACACTGGGGACACTGGGGACACTGGGGACACTGAGGGGACACTGAGGGGACACTGGGGGGACACTGGGGACACTGAGGGGACACTGGGGACACTGGGGACACTGAGGGGACACTGGGGACACTGAGGGGACACTGAGGGGACACTGAGGGGACACTGGGGACACTGAGGGGACACTGAGGGGACACTGAGGGGACACTGAGGGGACACTGGGGACACTGGGGGGACACTGGGGACACTGCGGGGACAATGGGGACGCTGAGGGGACACTGGGGGGACTGGGGGGACACTGAGGGGACACTGGGGACACTGGGGGGACACTGGGGACACTGGGGACACTGAGGGGACAGAGGGACACGGGGACACCACAGCCCGTGGGGACAGGTGGGGCCGGTGCCCAGGTGCCCCCGCACCTCACCGGGGTCCCCCCATGTCCCCCCTGTGTCCCCCCGTGTCCCCCCGTGTCCCCCCGTGTCCCCCCGTGTCCCCCCGTGTCCCCCCGTGTCCCCCCCGTGTCCCCCCCGTGTCCCCCCCGTGTCCCCCCGTGTCCCCCCGTGTCCCCCCGTGTCCCCCCGTGTCCCCCCCGTGTCCCCCCCGTGTCCCCCCGTGTCCCCCCCGTGTCCCCCCGTGTCCCCCCCGTGTCCCCACTCGTGTCCCCCCGTGTCCCAGATCGGGCCCCGTCTGACGCTGCAGTTGGTGAAGGTGGAGGAGGGGCTGGGCCAGGGCAACGTCCTGTACCACGGCCTGGGTGAGTGACACACCTGGGACAGGTGAGGGGACACCTGGGGACACCTGGGACAGGTGAGGGGACACCTGGGGACACCTGGGACAGGTGAGGGGACACCGGGGACACACCTGGGAACACACCTGGGACACACCTGGGACGTGGCCTGGGTGAGTGACACACCTGGGGACAGGGACACACCTGGGGACACTTGTAACAGCAGAGGGGGGATCTCACCTGTGCCCAGGTGTGTGTGTGTGGGTAGCTCAGGTGTGCCCAGGTGTGTGTGTGGGTATCTCAGGTGTGCCCAGGTGTCTCAGGTGTGCCTTTACCTGCAGCCCCCAAGAGCGAGGAGGAGCTGCAGGAGCTCCTGGCCCGGAAGGAGCGGCAGCTGCAGGTGAGGGCGGAGAGACGGCGGAGACAGGAGCAGAACCTGGAGAGGAAACGGCAGCAACGGCTCCAGCACAGGTGAGGGGACAGGTGTGCCAGGGACACAGGTGAGGGTGGCACGGGGCTCCCAGGTGAGGAGAGCCGCACAGGTGAGGGCAGGGAGGTCACGCAGGTGAGGCTCCCCCAGGTGAGACCCCCCCGTCCCCTCACCTGTCCCCTCCCCCCCCTCAGGGAGCGCAGCCTGGCCGGGATGCGCCGGGCCTCAGGTGACCCCAAAGGTGACCCCAAAGGTGGCCCCAAAGGTGGCCCAGGTGACCCCGGAGGTGACAGTGACGTCGAGGAGCCCGGAGCACCTGAGGCAGGTGAGGCGGAGCCGTCGGACGAGGACGAGGCCGAGTATTACAGGCAGGAGCTGGGGGAGGAGCCGGACACAGGTGAGTCCTGGGGGACACAGGTGAGTCCTGGGGGGGGGGTCAGAGGGAAGTTTGGGGGTGTCCCAGGTGAGTTTGGGGGGGATCCAGGTGAATTTTGGGGTGTCCCAGGTGAGTTTGGGGGGGATCCAGGTGAATTTTGGGATGTTCCAGGTGATTTTTGGGGTGTCCCAGGTGAACTTGAGCTGGGGGCTGCGTTCTCTTTCCCTTTTCCCTCCCCGGAAGTGGCTGATGACGCAAAAAAATTCCTGAATTCCCGTGATCCTGGATCAAAGTAAACGCTCTGACACTTCCGGTGCCCCCTGCCACCACAAATCCCTGATTTTTTCCTCCCAAATCCCAAGTTTTTTACCCTAAATCCGATTTTTTTTCTCCCAAATCCCAAGTTTTTTATTCTAAATCCCATTTTTTCCCTTCTGAATTCCCGTTTTTTTTCTTTTTCCCCCCCCAGATTTGTTCCCCGGCAGCTCCAAGAGGAAGCGAAGCCCCTCGGGGGCTCCCCAGGCCCGGAAACGACGGAAGAAAAACCCCAAATTCCATCCGGGATCCCAAAAATCCCACCCAGGACATCCAGGAATTCCCAAATCCCGTCCCGGAACGCCAAAATCCCAACCTGGAACCCCAAATTCTCACCACAAAACCCCAAAATTCCAACCTGGAACCTCCAGGTCCCATCCTGGATCCCAAAAATCCCGCCCAGGACGTTCGAAAAACTCCAAATCCCAGCCCAGGAGACCTGGAACCCCCAAATCCCGACAGGAAACCCCAAAATCCCACCCAGGATCCCAAAAATCCCAGCCAGGACATCCCAAAAACCCCAAATCCCACCGTGGGAAGCTCCTGACCCCCCAAAAAACCCCGAATTTCCACCGGCCCAGAAAAGCCCGGAAAGGGAAAAACTGAAAACTGGGATTTGGGATCCCCCTGATCCCGCTGGGTTTGGGATTTTGGGGTCCCGCCATGTCCCCGTTCCAGCTTTTCCCTGCCGGGCTCCCCCAAATCCAGGTGAGAGCACCTCCAAAAAATGGGGAAAAACCCCCCAAAAATGGGGAAATGCACCCAAAAAAAAAAAAAGGGGAAAACACCCAAAAACCGGGACTGAAACCCCAAAAATGGGGATTTGGGGAACTTCCCGGAGTCCTCGCGGCCGGGAATTTGGGAATTGGGGCCCCTCCTCACCTGTGCAGGTGTTTCCCTCCCCGTGGGAGGAGCTGGAATAAAGTCGGATCCATCTCCAGCTCTGGTGCTGTTCTTTTTGCCAGGAAAATTCCCGATTTTCCACCCAAAAATCCCGTGGTTTTTTTTTCTAAGCTAATTCCCACTTTTCCCACCCGAACCCCTTTTCCTCCCTGAATTCCAATCTTCCAGCCCCAAATTCCCGTTTTTCTGTCACAAATCCCCTTTTTCCACCCAAACTCCCAATTCTGCCAGGCCAAATTCCCGTTTTTCCACCAAAAATTCCTTTTTTTTTTCCCTGCCAGGAATTTCCGTTTTCCCCCTCAGATTCCCATTTCTCCCGCCCCAAATTCCCGCTTTTCCCACTGAAAATTCCCGTTTTTTTCCCCAGAAACCCTGGTTGTCACTGCAGAAATTCCCATTTTTCCAGCAAAAATTCCTTTTTCCCCACCAGGAATTCCCGTTTTCCCCTCAGATTCCCGTTTTTCCAGCCCCAAAATCCCGGGACAGGGCCGGGGGGCGATGCTGGAACCGCGGAGCTTTATTGAACTGGGATCCACTGGAGCCAAACTGGGATCGAACTGGGATCCGCTGGAGCCAAACTGGGATCCGCTGGGATCGAACTGGGATCCGCGGGGATGAACTGGGAGCGGCTCAGTTGGTGGAGGGCCTGGGGGGGGAAGGGGGGAGGAGAAAAATGGAGTCAGGACAGGTGAGAGGGACGCCAGGTGTGCCCAGGTGAGTCCCCAGGTGTGTGTGTAACCCCTTAGGTGTGCCCAGGTGTGTGTAACCCCCCCAGGTGTGTGTAACCCCCCCAGGTGTATCCCAGGTGTGTGTAACCCCCCCAGGTGTGTGTAACCCCCCCCAGGTGTGTGTAAACCCCCCCCAGGTGTGTGTAACCCCCCCAGGTGTATCCCAGGTGTGTGTAACCCCCCCAGGTGTATCCCAGGTGTGTGTAACCCCCCCAGGTGTGTGTAACCCCCCCCAGGTGTGTGTAAACCCCCCCCAGGTGTGTGTAACCCCCCCCAGGTGTGTGTAACCCCCCAGGTGTATCCCAGGTGTGTGTAACCCCCCCAGGTGTGTGTAACCCCCCCCAGGTGTGTGTAACCCCCCCAGGTGTATCCCCCCCAGGTGTGTGTAACCCCCCAGGTGTATCCCAGGTGTGTGTAACCCCCCCCAGGTGTGTGTAAACCCCCCCAGGTGTAGCCCAGGTGTGTGTAACCCCCCCAGGTGTGTGTAACCCCCCCAGGTGTAGCCCAGGTGTGTGTAACCCCCCCAGGTGTGTGTAACCCCCCCAAGTGTATCCCAGGTGTGTGTAACCCCCCCAGGTGTGTGTAACCCCCCCAGGTGTATCCCAGGTGTGTGTAACCCCCCCCAGGTGTGTGTAAACCCCCCCAGGTGTATCCCAGGTGTGTGTAACCCCCCCAGGTGTGTGTAACCCCCCCAAGTGTATCCCAGGTGTGTGTAACCCCCCAGGTGTAGCCCAGGTGTGTGTAACCCCCCCAAGTGTATCCCAGGTGTGTGTAACCCCCCCCAGGTGTGTGTAACCCCCCCAGGTGTGTGTAACCCCCCAGGTGTGTGTAACCCCCCCCCAGGTGTGTGTTAACCCCCCCCAGGTGTGTGTAACCCCCCCCCAGGTGTGTGTAACCCCCCCAGGTGTGTGTAACCCCCCAGGTGTGTGTAACCCCCCCCCAGGTGTGTGTTAACCCCCCCCAGGTGTGTGTAACCCCCCCCCAGGTGTGTGTAACCCCCCCAGGTGTGTGTAACCCCCCCAGGTGTGTGTAACCCCCCCCAGGCGTGGCCCAGGTGTGCTCACTTGGCCCACTCCACGTTGAGGATCAGGTGGTCGTAGCCGAAGCCCGACACACCTGCGATGGCTCTGGCCGCGTCCTCGCGCCGGTGGAAGCTGATGAAGGCGAAGCCCTGCGACGGAACCGCCCCAAAAAACGGGGTCAGAGCCCGGGAGCCGGGCAAAAGCCCGACACACCTGGCCGGGGGGCGGGGCGGGGCGGGGCCCGGGCCAGCAGGTGACCTTGGACTGGCCCGTGGTCTTGTCCTTGGCCAGGTAGATGCGGGAGATGGAGCCGAAGGGGCGGAAGAGCTCCTGCAGGTCGGTCTCGCGCGTGTCCTCCGACAGGTTGGTGACGCGGATGGTGGCGTTGTCGTCGGCTGGGGGGACGGGGACAGGTGAGCTCAGGTGGGCTCACAGAGGGCCTCAGGTGTCCCCGGAGCTCCCCAGGTGTGTCCCAGGTATCCCTAAAATCCCCCAGGTGCGTCCCAGGTGTCCCCAGAGGCCCCCCAGGTGTGCCCAGACGTGTCCCCAGGTGTATTTTTATTCCCCCCAGGTGTGTCCCAGGTGTCCCCAGGTGTATTTTAACCCCCCAGGTGTGTCCCAGGTGTATTTTAACCCCCCAGGTGTGTCCCCAGGTGTATTTTAAGCCCCCAGGTGTGTCCCAGGTGTATTTTAAGCCCCCAGGTGTGTCCCAGGTATCCCCAGGTGTATTTTAACCCCCCAGGTGTATTTTAAGCCCCCAGGTGTGTCCCAGGTGTATTTTAACCCCCCAGGTGTATTTTAAGCCCCCAGGTGTGTCCCAGGTGTATTTTATCCCCCAGGTGTGTCCCAGGTGTATTTTAACCCCCCAGGTGTATTTTAACCCCCCAGGTGTCCCCAGGTGTATTTTATCCCCCAGGTGTGTCCCAGGTGTATTTTAACCCCCCAGGTGTATTTTAAGCCCCCAGGTGTGTCCCAGGTGTATTTTGACCCCCCAGGTGTGCCCAGGTGCGCTCACCTCGGCGGTTGGGCTGCATGGACTCCCCGCGCCGGCTGGCGCCGTCCCTCAGGCTGGGCGGGACGTACTTGCCCGTCTTGCTCACCTGGGCGGCCACCGGCTCCGGCTCTGCAGGTGAGACAGGTGGGACAGGTGAGTGGGGAAGGACAGGTGAGAGCACAGGTGAGAGGGGGAGGCACACAAAAAAACCCAGGAAAAACTCCCAGAATTCCCCAAAACCCCCGGAATTCGGGGCTCCCACCTCCCGGAAGTTTCTCCTTTCCCCGCCGTGGAGAGCCCCAGGTGCTGCTCCACCTGCACGGGGCGGTCACCAGCCGCAGAGTCACACGGCGACGGGGAAAAGGACGGGGAGAACTCCCAGAATTCCCAGGAATTGCGGATCCTCACCCCCGGGAAGTTTCTCCTTCTCGCCCGTGGAGAGCCCCAGCTGCTCGGCCAGCTCCTTCTGCATGGGCCCCAGCGTGTCCTTGTAGGGGCAGCGCGTGGTCCAGTGGTCGCCCTTGCAGATGCGGCACGAGACGATCTTCTGGCCCTTGAGCTTGTTCATGGGGTCCTCCTCCTCCTGGCAGTTCAGGTCCTGCGGGGGGAAATCACACCTGAGAACACCTGGGCGCACCTGGGGACACACCTGGGGACACACCCGACCCTCCCCGATAACCGCCCAGGGACACACAGAGAGATGGCCACGGGGTCCTCCTCCTCCTGGCAGTTCGGGTCCTGGGGGAAAATCACACCTGGGAACACCTGGGCGCACCTGGGTCCCACCTGTCCCCAACTGAGGCACACCTGGGCCACACCTGTGCCCCCACACCTGTCCGTACCTCCTTGCTGGTGATGAAGGTCATGAAGACGTCGTCGCTCACCGTCGTCGTGGCCACGTTGGGCCCGGGGGCGTCGAACTCGGAATTCCCAAATTTCTTCCAGTTCTGGGGAGGGGGAAAAAAAAAAACCCCAAAAAAAAACGGGGAAAAGGAGCCTGAAAATCCCGGGAAAACTGAGGGGAATTCCCGTTTCCCCAGGTCATTCCCATTTTTCCCCATTCCCAGGTAATTATTCCCCCCAGGTCATTCCCATTTTTCCCCATTTTTAGGTAAATCCCCCCTTTCCCCCCCCATTTTTAGATAAATCCCATTTTCCCCAGGTAATTCCCGGGTTTTTTTCCCCATTTTTCCTCAGGTAATTCCCATTTTCCCCCCATCTTTATTCCTGTTTTTTCCCCATTTTTATTCCCATTTTTCCCCAGGTAAATCCCATCATTTTTCCTCATTTCCCCCATTTTATTCCCACTTTTTCCCCCCATTTTTATTCCAATTATTCCCCATTTTTTTCCCCATTTCCCCCCGTTTTTATCTCCATTTTTATCCCCATTTTCCCTCCCATTTTTTCCCCTTTTTATTCCCATTTTTCCCCATTTTTACTCCCATTTTCATCCCCATTTTTATTCCTATTTTCCCCATTCTCATTCCCATCTTCCCCTCATTTTTCCCCTTTTTATTCCCACTTTTCCCATTTTTTTCCCCATTTTCATCCCCATTTTCACTCCTATTTTCCCCGTTCTCATCCCCATTTTTTTCCCCAGGCAATTCCCATTTTTCTCCCCATTTCCCCTCACCTTGCGCCGGGCCACGGCCTTGGAGGCTTTCCTGGTCTCGATGCGGAACGTTCGGATGATCTGGGAACGGGAAAACGCGGGAATGGGGCCCGGAAACCCCAAAAAAGACCCAAATTTGGGGTCTGAAAGTGATAAATTTGGGAATTCCCGGAGCACCTGAATCCCTAAAAAACCCAATTTTGGGAATCCCTGGAGGAACTTGAGCCCAAAAACCCCAAATTTGGGGTGCAAAAGTTTAAATTTGGGAATTCCTGGAGCACCTGAGCCCCCCAAAAAAGCCGAATTTGGGGTTCAGAGGTGCCAAATTCACGGCTCAGGTGCCAAATCTGGGGCTCAGGCGGCAAAATTTGGCACTCGGGCGCCAAATTCGAGTTACCTGGAGCACCTGAGCCCCCAAAAGAGCCAAATCAAGGGTTCAAGGGTGCCAAATTCCAGGCTCAGGTGAGCCCACCTGAGCCCACCTGTCCCCGCGCTCACCTTGACCTTGCGGCCGTCCTCCTCCTCGCGGTACTCGGTGATGGTTTTGATGTTGCCGTTGACGACCTCCTTGGGGGACGGGAGGGGCCCTGGGGACAGGTAGGCACAGGTGTGTCCCCAGGTGGGCACAGGTGTGTCCTCAGCTGTCCCCAGGTGTGTCCCCAGGTGTTGAGGTCTCACCTCCCTTGAGCAGCTCGGCCTCGGCACTGGAGGGGCCTCCCAGGACTCCGGGCAGGGGCAGATCCTTCAGCAGCTCACTGGTGATCACCTTGTCTGGGGACAGGTAACCCTCACCTGTGTCACCTGCGTCACCTGGGCTCAGGTAACCCTCACCTGGCCAGGTCACCCCAGCCTTGCCCAGCCCCTGGAGTGGTTTTGTCCCAAAAGGACACAGAGGTGTCACCCCTGCCAGCTGTCCCAGGTGTCACCTCACACAGGTGTCACCCCACACAGGTGTCACCTCACACAGGTGTCCCCCCACACAGGTGTCCCCCCACACAGGTGTCCCCTCACACAGGTGTCACCTCACACAGGTGTCCCCCCACACAGGTGTCACCCCACACAGGTGTCCCCTCACACAGGTGTCCCCCCACACAGGTGTCACCCCACACAGGTGTCACCTCACACAGGTGTCCCCCCGCACAGGTGTCCCCCCGCACAGGTGTCCCCTCACACAGGTGTCCCCCCACACAGGTGTCCCCCCACACAGGTGTCCCCCCCGCACAGGTGTCCCCCCGCACAGGTGTCCCCCCCACACAGGTGTCCCCCCACACAGGTGTCCCCCCACACAGGTGTCACCCCACACAGGTGTCACCTCACACAGGTGTCCCCCCGCACAGGTGTCCCCCCGCACAGGTGTCCCCCCGCACAGGTGTCCCCTCACACAGGTGTCCCCCCACACAGGTGTCCCCCCACACAGGTGTCCCCCCCGCACAGGTGTCCCCCCGCACAGGTGTCCCCCCCACACAGGTGTCCCCCCACACAGGTGTCCCCTCACACAGGTGTCCCCCCGCACAGGTGTCACTCACCATCTTCTCCTCCTTCCTCCTCCACCTGGTCGGCCCAGCTGGGCTTGGAGCTGTGGGGACACAACGGCCTCAGGTCTCCTGTCCCCTCCTGTCCCCTCCCGGTGCCACCCTCAGGGTCCCATCCTGTCCCCGTGTCCCCACCTCACGCCGCTCCCTTCCCCTCACGGCCACAGCCCCGCCCGAAGCCCCCCGGGACCTCCGGGACCCCGAACCGGGACCGACCGGGCCCCGCAGCCGGGACCGACCGGGCCCCGCAGCCGGGACCGCCCGGGCCCCGCAACCGGGACCGCCCGGGCCCCACAGCCGGGACCGCCCGGGCCCCACAACCGGGACCGCCCGGGCCCCGCAACCGGGACCGCCCGGGCCCCACAGCCGGGACCTCCGGGACCCCGAACCGGGACCTCCGGGCCCCGCAGCCGGGACCGCCCGGGCCCCGCAACCGGGACCGCCCGGGCCCCGCAACCGGGACCGCCCGGGCCCCACAGCCGGGACCTCCGGGACCCCGAACCGGGACCTCCGGGCCCCACAACCGGGACCGCCCGGGCCCCGCAACCGGGACCTCCGGGACCCCGAACCGGGACCGCCCGGGCCCCACAGCCGGGACCGCCCGGGCCCCACAGCCGGGACCGCCCGGGCCCCACAGCCGGGACCGCCCGGGCCCCACAGCCGGGACCGACCGGGCCCCACAACCGGGACCGACCGGGCCCCACAACCGGGACCGCCCGGGCCCCACAGCCGGGACCGCCCGGGCCCCACAGCCGGGACCGACCGGGCCCCGCAGCCGGGACCGTCCGCCGTGGCCCCGCTCCCGGATCCCTGACCCCGCCCCCGGTTCCCGGTTCCGTTCCCGGATCCCTGACCCCGCTCCCGGTTCCGTTCCCGGCTCCCGCTCTCCTCACACCGCCCACAGGCCCGACACCCCCTCCACATCCCCCCTCCGCTCCCGACCCACCCCTACCGCCGCTCGCGCCCCCATTCCCGGTTCCCGCTGCCCATTCCCGGTTCCCGGCGCCGCTCCCGCCCTTGCCCGCCCTCACTCGTAGTCCCCGGTCGGCATCGCCTCACGCCGCCCTCACGCCGCCACACCGGAAAGGCCGCGCGTCACTTCCGGCCGGGGGGAAGGCGGGAAGGGGCGGCGCGCGCGGGGCATGGCGGGAAGCGGTGGCTAAGCCACGCCCCCCCCGCGGCCTGCTGGCGGCGCGGCCGGAGAGGATCGTGCATTAAAAACGTTTGTAACTTATAGGCGCGATTTATTTTGAAGAAATATTACAACATATAAAAACTACATAAAGTTCTCGAGTTTCGACTTGTACAAAGCGGCCGCGGGGGGGGAGGGGGTGGGGTGGGGGAGGTTTTTTTTTGGGTACAACGCGATAAAAACGGGGGAGCGGGGCCGGGCCTTGAGGGGGAGGGTTGGATCGGCGCAGAGAGGGTGGAGTTAAAAATAAAAATTAAAATAAAAAATGGCAAATATAAAAAATGGCAAATAAGAAAAATAAAATGTGGTTTTTTTAAAAAAAAAAGAGGAGAAGGAAAACAAAAAAAATGGGGGGAAAAATGAAAAGGGAGAGAAAAAAATTTAAAAGGTCAAGGGGTAAAGGAGAGGTTTAAAAAGGGGGAAAAGGAGAAAGCAAGCAAGGGATGTAAAGAAAGGGAAAATAAAAAAGGGGGAAGATAAAAAAATAAATGAGAAAAAAGAAAAAGAATTTAAAAAATTAAAAAGTAGGGGGAAAAGGGAAAAAAGAGGAGAAAGGGGAAAAAAGGAGAAGAGCAAGGGATGTAAAGAAAGGGGGAAAATAAAAAAGGGGAAGAGAAAAAAAATGAAAAAAGTGGGGAAAAAAGAGAAAAAAGAAAAGGGAAAATAAGAGGAAAAAAAAAAAAAGAAAAAAAAAAGGGGGAAAAGAGGGAAAAAAGGGAACTGGAGGAGAAAAGGCAAAGCGAAGGGCGAAGGCGAAGCGATCCCCGGCTGGGCCCGGCCGCCCCCTCGTCCCCCCGGGGTGACACGGTGACACGGTGACACGGCTGTCCCCGCGCTCAGGCGGACGCGTCCATCGGCTCCTGCGGCGACAGCGGCCCTGGGGACAACAGGGGACACCATGGGGACACCGGGGGACACCGGGGGACACCGGGGGGACACCGGGGGGACACCATGGGGACACCGGGGGGACACCGGGGGACAGCAGGGGACACCATGGGGACACTGGGGGACACCGGGGGGACACCGGGGGACACCGGGGGGACACCATGGGGACACCGGGGGGACACCGGGGGGACACCAGGGGGACACCAGGGGACACCATGGGGACACCGGGGGACACCGGGGGGACACCGGGGGGACACCATGGGGACACCGGGGGGACACCGGGGGGACACCAGGGGGACACCGGGGGGACACCATGGGGACACCAGGGGGACACCAGGGGACAGGAGGGGACGCGGGCGCTCAGTCACTCACCGGCCGTGTCCTGGCGCAGTTTGGCCGCGGCGCAGGCCTTGATCTCCAGCCCGATGGCCTTGGCCAGGGGAGGGGGCACCGCATTGCCCACCTGCGGGGACACGGGACAGCTTGGGGACACGGGGGACAGGGGACAGCATGGGGACACGGGGGACAGCATGGGGACACAGGGGACAGCATGGGGACACGGGGGACACAGGGGACACCGCATTGCCCACCTGCGGGGACACGGGACAGCTTGGGGACACGGGGGACACAGGGGACAGCATGGGGACACAGGGGACAGGATGGGGACACGGGGGACAGCATGGGGACAGGATGGGGACACAGGGGACACTGCACTGCCCACCTGCGGGGACATGGGACAGCTTGGGGACACGGGGGACAGGATGGGGACACAGGGGACACTGCACTGCCCACCTGTGGGGACACAGGGGACAGCTTGGGGACACAGGGGACACAGGGGACACAGGGGACACAAGGGAGAGGGGACAGCAGGACATGTGGACAGCAGGTGAGGGGCGGGGGACAAAGGGACAATGGACACCAGGACACGGGGATGATGGACAGGGGACAACGGGGACAACGGGGACAATGGACACCGGGAAAACGGGACAAAGGGACAACGGGGACAACGGGGACAATGGACACCGGGAAAACGGGACAAAGGGACAACGGGGACAACAGCCAGTGGACAATGCGCCAGTGAGACAACGGGGACATCGGGACACGGGGACAGTGGGGTGACACTGGGAAAATGGGACGAAGGGACAACAGACACGGGGACAGTGGGGACAAGGGGACCATGGGGACAGTGGGGACAAGGGGACGCGGACCTGTCTGTGCTTGTCCAGGATGTTCCCGAAGAGGCGGTAGGTGTCCGGGAAGCCCTGGGAGCGCGCGCACTCCCGCACGCTGACCACGCGGTGCTGCTCGGGGTGCAGCACGCGGCCCTGCAACGGCCACCAAACCACGGCGGGGGACGTTGGTGACATCAGACCCAACCGATGGGACATGGTGACATCAGACCCAACCGATGGGACGTTGGTGACATCAGACCCAACCATTGGGACATGGTGACATCAGACCCAACCGATGGGACGTGGTGACATCAGACCCAACCATTGGGATGTTGGTGACATCAGACCCAACCGATGGGACGTTGGTGACATCAGACCCAACCATTGGGACGTGGTGACATCAGACCCAACCGATGGGACGTGGTGACATCAGACCCAACCGATGGGACGTTGGTGACATCAGACCCAACCGATGGGACGTTGGTGACATCACACCCAACCATTGGGACATTGGTGACATCAGACCCAACCGATGGGACGTTGGTGACATCAGACCCAACCATTGGGACATGGTGACATCAGACCCAACCGATGGGACGTGGTGACATCAGACCCAACCATTGGGATGTTGGTGACATCAGACCCAACCGATGGGACGTTGGTGACATCAGACCCAACCATTGGGACGTGGTGACATCAGACCCAACCGATGGGACGTGGTGACATCAGACCCAACCGATGGGACGTTGGTGACATCAGACCCAACCGATGGGACGTTGGTGACATCACACCCAACCATTGGGACATTGGTGACATCAGACCCAACCGATGGGACGTGGTGACATCAGACCCAACCATTGGGACGTTGGTGACATCAGACCCAACCATTGGGACACTGGTGACATCACACCCAACCGATGGGACGTGGTGACATCAGACCCAACCATTGGGACGTTGGTGACATCAGACCCAACCGATGGGACGTTGGTGACATCAGACCCAACCATTGGGACACTGGTGACATCAAACCCAACCATTGGGACATGGGGGACATTGGTCACCACCACCCAACCCACCCAAGGGCCGGGACACGATGACCACTGACCACCGTCAAGGGTTGGGACACGATGGCCACTGGTCACCACCACACCCACCCCAGGGCCCGGACACGATGACCACTCCACAGCCCCACCGACCCCACCCCGCCGGTCATTCCCACAGCCCCCGGCCCCA
The DNA here is from genome assembly GCF_029207755.1 of Chamaea fasciata. NCBI lineage: Eukaryota > Metazoa > Chordata > Aves > Passeriformes > Sylviidae > Chamaea > Chamaea fasciata. The sequence continues at coordinate 80,901 of NW_027094288.1, read as the reverse complement.
CCTGCTTGCCCATGGGCTCGGGGTTGGTGACGGTGGTGCTGAAGAAGCCGTCCCACTCCAGGCGCCCGTAGAGCCCGGCCCAGTGGTTGTGCCGGTTGCCGGTGTGCGGGAGGCACCAGGGGATGAGCGTGTTGAACTGCCGGTCGGCCGGGTCGCACGGCTTCCCTGGGAAACGCCAAGACACAAACCCCCCAAAAAACTCCGGGATTTCGGGGAAAAGGATGTTTTTCCACCATTCCCAAAACCTCCACCGGTTCCCAACACCTCCACCGGTTCCCAACACCTCCACCACCCCAACACCTCCACCACCCCAACACCTCCACCATTCCAACACCTCCACCATTCCCAACACCTCCACCATTCCCAACACCTCCACCACCCCAACACCTCCACCATTCCAACACCTCCACCATTCCAACACCTCCACCATTCCCAACACCTCCACCATTCCAACATCTCCACCATTCCAACACCTCCACCATTCCAACACCTCCACCATTCCCAACACCTCCACCATTCCCAACACCTCCACCACCCCAACACCTCCACCATTCCAACACCTCCACCATTCCAACACCTCCACCATTCCCAACACCTCCACCATTCCAACATCTCCACCATTCCAACACCTCCACCATTCCAACACCTCCACCATTCCAACACCTCCACCATTCCCAACATCTCCACCATTCCAACACCTCCACCATTCCCAACATCTCCACCATTCCAACATCTCCACCATTCCAACACCTCCACCATTCCAACATCTCCACCATTCCAACACCTCCACCATTCCAACACCTCCACCATTCCCAACATCTCCACCATTCCAACACCTCCACCATTCCCAACATCTCCACCACCCCAACATCTCCACCATTCCAACATCTCCACCATTCCAACACCTCCACCATTCCCAACATCTCCACCATTCCAACACCTCCACCATTCCCAACATCTCCACCACCCCAACACCTCCACCATTCCAACACCTCCACCATCCCAACACCTCCACCAATTCCCCAAAATCCCACCATTCCCAAAACCTCCACCATTCCCACCACCTCCACCATTCCAACACCTCCACCATTCCCAAAACCACCATTCCCACCACCTCCACCATCCCAACACCTCCACCATTCCACCGCCTCCACCATTCCCCAAACCACCATTCCAACACCTCCACTAGCTCCCAACAATCCCAGCAGTTCTCAACACCTCCACCATTCCCAACACCTCCACCATTCCCAAAACCACCATTCCCACCACCTCCACCATCCCAACACCTCCACCATTCCCAAAACCACCATTCCCACCACCTCCACCATCCCAACACCTCCACCATTCCCAAAACCACCATTCCCACCACCTCCACCATCCCAACACCTCCACCACCCGCAGACCACCCGCCCCGGCCGGGGGGCACGTGTTCCTGGGGTCCCAGCACCCACCTTCGGCGCAGGAGCAGACGCCGCGCAGGGCGCCGGAGCTGCTGCGGCCGTTCTTGCGCTCGTGGTGGGTGTAGCGCAGCTTCCTGGTGGTGGTGCCGTCCGACAGCCTCACCTCGATGTTGGGCAGGTCCCGCCAGTCGGAGCCCGGCGCCAGCGGGATGTGCCGCATCCGTGCCGCCACCAGCGCGCTCATGTCCTGCCGCGGCCACGGCCGGCGTCACCGCGGGGCGGGAGGGGCACGGCGAGGGGGAACGGGGGATGTTGGGAACCACCGGGGGACGTCGGGAACCATTGGGGGACAATAGACACCGTTGGGGGACATCGGGAACCATTGGGGGACGTTGGGAACCATTGGGGGATGTTGGGAACCACCGGGGGACGTCGGGAACCATTGGGGGACAATAGACACCGTTGGGGGACGTTGGGAACCATTGGGGGACGTCGGGAACCATTGGGGGATGTTGGGAACCATTGGGGGATGTTGGGAACCACCGGGGGACGTTGGGAACCATTGGGGGACAATAGACACCATTGGGGGACGTTGGGAACCATTGGGGGACGTTGGGAACCACTGGGGGACGTCGGGAACCATTGGGGGACGTTGGGAACCATTGGGGGACGTTGGGAACCATTGGGGGATGTTGGGAACCACCGGGGGACGTCGGGAACCATTGGGGGACAATAGACACCGTTGGGGGACGTTGGGAACCATTGGGGGACGTCGGGAACCATTGGGGGATGTTGGGAACCATTGGGGGATGTTGGGAACCACCGGGGGACGTCGGGAACCATTGAGGGACAATAGACACCGTTGGGGGACGTTGGACACCACCCGGGGACTGTTGGTGCTCAGGGGAAGGGTGGGGAGAGGCGGCTCCCAGTGGATTCACTGGTTCCCAAAACCTGCACCGTTCCCACCACCTCCACCATTCCCAAAACGTTCCCCAGTTCCCAAAACCTCCATTCCCCAAACTACCATTCCCAAAACCTCCACCAGCTGCAAACATCTCCACCATTCCCACCACCTGCACCATCCCCAACACCTCCACCATTCCCAGTATCTCCACCATTCCAACACCTCCACCATCCCCAACACCTCCACCATTCCCAGTATCTCCACCATTCCAACACCTCCACCATTCCCAAAACCACCATTCCCCAAACCTCCACCATTCCCAGTGGCTCCCCCATCCCGATTTCGGCACGGCCGCCCCGGGAAGCCTGCGGGGCCGTTCCCGGTGGGATCCGGCGGGATCCGGCGCCCCGTTCCCACCTTGCAGATGTGATCCCTGAGGATGGGCTGGTACTGGGAGCCGCGGATCTGGCGCTGGAACCAGGACTGGGGCTCGCCGTTGTAGGAGATCTCCAGGGCCGAGGCGCCGTTGCGGATCTCGGGCAGGTCCGACATGGTGTCGCGCACCGTGATGGTGCGGAACGGGCCCGAGTACGTCCTGGGGGGACGGGAGAGAGCGGGGCGACGTCGCTTCCCGGCCCGCAATTCCCAACCCGGGATTCCCAACCCAGAAGTCCCAGCGGCGAATTCCCAGTGCTGAATTCCCAGCCGAGAATTCTCAGCTCAGAATTCCCAACTCAGAATTTCCAGTGTAGAATTCTCAGCTCAGAATTCCCAACCTGGAATTCCCAGTGCCAAATTCCCAATTCGGAATCCCCAGTGCCGAATTCCCAGTGCCAAATTCCCAGCTTGGAATTCCCAAATTGGAATCCCCAGTGCCGAATTCCCAGTGCCAAATTCCCAGCTCGGAATTCCCAAATTGGAATCCCCAGTGCCGAATTCCCAGTGCCAAATTCCCAGCTCGGAATTCCCAAATTGGAATCCCCAGTGCCGAATTCCCAGTGCCAAATTCCCAGCTCGGAATTCCCAAATTGGAATCCCCAGTGCCAAATTCCCAGCTCGGAATTCCCAAATCGGAATCCCCAGTGCCGAATTCCCAGTGCCAAATTCCCAGCTCGGAATTCCCAAATCGGAATCCCCAGTGCCAAATTCCCAGCTCGGAATTCCCAAATCGGAATCCCCAGTGCCGAATTCCCAGTGCCAAATTCCCAATTCGGAATCCCCAGTGCCGAATTCCCAACGCCAAATTCCCAGCACCGAATTCCCAGCTCGCAATTCCCTACTTGGCATTCCCCAACTCGGAATTCCCAGCTTCGAATTCCTGGCGCCAAATTCCCAACTCGGAATTCCCAGCTCGGGATTCCCGGCGCCGAATTCCCAACTCGGAATTCCCGACCCAAGAGTTCCCAGCGCCGAATTCCCAACTCCCAACCCCAAAAAATCCCTGGCTCGGAATTCCCGAGCGCCCAACTCCCAACCCCCGAGATTCCCGGGAATTCCGGCACCTCACGCACCGCGTGATGTTGCTGACGAATTTCTTGTCGTCCACCACGACGCTGAGCTGGCAGGCGCGGGGGGCGAACACGTGCAGGGGCTCGGGGAACATGGGCAGCTTCTCCCCCGGCGCCGCCGCCAGCACGATGGCGCGGCGCCGCGTCTGCGCCACGCCGTACTGCCCGGCCTGGGGGGACACGGACGCGGCCGGGAATGTCCCCAGGGGACTCTGGGAATGTCCCCAGGGCCACCCAAGGAGCCGACCCCTCCTCTGGAGGACCTGTCACCTCTGGGAATGTCCCCAGGGCCACCCAAGGAGCCGACCCCTCCTCTGGAGGACCTGTCACCCCTGGGAATGTCCCCAGGGCCACCCAAGGAGCCGACCCCTCCTCTGGAGGACCTGTCACCTCTGGGAATGTCCCCAGGGCCACCCAAGGAGCCGACCCCTCCTCTGGAGGACCTGTCACCTCTGGGAATGTCCCCAGGGCCACCCAAGGAGCCGACCCCTCCTCTGGAGGACCTGTCACCCCAGGGAATGTCCCCAGGGCCACCCAAGGAGCCGACCCCTCCTCTGGAGGACCTGTCACCCCAGGGAATGTCCCCAGGGCCACCCAAGGAGCCGACCCCTCCTCTGGAGGACCTGTCACCTCTGGGAATGTCCCCAGGGCCACCCAAGGAGCCGACCCCTCCTCTGGAGGACCTGTCACCCCAGGGAATGTCCCCAGGGCCACCCAAGGAGCCGACCCCTCCTCTGGAGGACCTGTCACCTCTGGGAATGTCCCCAGGGCCACCCAAGGAGCCGACCCCTCCTCTGGAGGACCTGTCACCTCTGGGAATGTCCCCAGGGCCACCCAAGGAGCCGACCCCTCCTCTGGAGGACCTGTCACCCCAGGGAATGTCCCCAGGGCCACCCAAGGAGCCGACCCCTCCTCTGGAGGACCTGTCACCTCTGGGAATGTCCCCAGGGCCACCCAAGGAGCCGACCCCTCCTCTGGAGGACCTGTCACCCCAGGGAATGTCCCCAGGGCCACCCAAGGAGCCGACCCCTCCTCTGGAGGACCTGTCACCCCTGGGAATGTCCCCAGGGCCACCCAAGGAGCCGACCCCTCCTCTGGAGGACCTGTCACCCCAGGGAATGTCCCCAGGGCCACCCAAGGAGCCGACCCCTCCTCTGGAGGACCTGTCACCCCTGGGAATGTCCCCAGGGCCACCCAAGGAGCCGACCCCTCCTCTGGAGGACCTGTCACCCCAGGGAATGTCCCCAGGGCCACCCAAGGAGCCGACCCCTCCTCTGGAGGACCTGTCACCCCAGGGAATGTCCCCAGGGCCACCCAAGGAGCCGACCCCTCCTCTGGAGGACCTGTCACCCCTGGGAATGTCCCCAGGGCCACCCAAGGAGCCGACCCCTCCTCTGGAGGACCTGTCACCCCAGGGAATGTCCCCAGGGCCACCCAAGGAGCCGACCCCTCCTCTGGAGGACCTGTCACCCCTGGGAATGTCCCCAGGGCCACCCAAGGAGCCGACCCCTCCTCTGGAGGACCTGTCACCTCTGGGAATGTCCCCAGGGCCACCCAAGGAGCCGACCCCTCCTCCGGAGGACCTGTCACCCCAGGGAATGTCCCCAGGGCCACCCAAGGAGCCGACCCCTCCTCCGGAGGACCTGTCACCTCTGGGAATGTCCCCAAGGCCACCCAAGGAGCCGACCCCTCCTCTGGAGGACCTGTCACCTCTGGGAATGTCCCCAGGGCCACCCAAGGGGCCGACCCCTCCTCCGGAGGACCTGTCACCTCTGGGAATGTCCCCAGGGCCACCCAAGGGGCCGACCCCTCCTCTGGAGGACCTGTCACCTCTGGGAATGTCCCCAGGGCCACCCAAGGGGCCGACCCCTCCTCTGGAGGACCTGTCACCCCAGGGAATGTCCCCAGGGCCACCCAAGGAGCCGACCCCTCCTCTGGAGGACCTGTCACCCCAGGGAATGTCCCCAAGGCCACCCAAGGAGCCGACCCCTCCTCTGGAGGACCTGTCACCCCAGGGAATGTCCCCAGGGCCACCCAAGGAGCCGACCCCTCCTCTGGAGGACCTGTCACCTCTGGGAATGTCCCCAGGGCCACCCAAGGAGCCGACCCCTCCTCTGGAGGACCTGTCACCTCTGGGAATGTCCCCAGGGCCACCCAAGGAGCCGACCCCTCCTCTGGAGGACCTGTCACCTCTGGGAATGTCCCCAGGGCCACCCAAGGAGCCGACCCCTCCTCTGGAGGACCTGTCACCCCAGGGAATGTCCCCAGGGCCACCCAAGGAGCCGACCCCTCCTCTGGAGGACCCACTCCCCGAATCCCAACCGCCGATCCCTCGTGGGACGTCCCCGAGGACGGACGCGACCGACGTTCCTCGGGGCGCCATGGGAGGGTTTTTTTGCCGCCAGCCGCGGCCGTGGGGAGCCCACCTGGAGCACCCCGAAGGTGCACTGGTAGCCCATGCGCACCAGGCAGCGCAGGGTCAGCTTCAGCACCATGGACCTCTTGAAGGACACGAAGTTCCGGACGTTCTCCAGCAGGAAAAAGCGCGGCCGGTAATAATCGCAGTAACTGCGGGGACACGGGGACGTCGGCGCGGCCGGGGGGACATGGGACGGGGTGTGACCCCCAAAAAATCTTCTACGGACCCACCAGGGGATGTGGGACGGGGTGTGACCCCAAAAAATCCTCTCCACACCCACCAGAGGACACCAGACCCCCAAAAATCCTCTCCACACCCACCAGGGAACACCAAACCCCAAAAAATCCTCACCAGGGATCACCAAACCCCAAAAAATCCTCACCAGGGAACACCAAACCCCAAAAACCCCTCCAGCCCCACCAGGGAACACCAAACCCCAAAAACCTCCCTCCAGCCCCACCAGGGAACACCAAACCCCAAAAAATCCTCACCAGGGATCACCAAACCCCAAAAACCCCTCCAGCCCCACCAGGGAACACCAAACCCCAAAAACCTCCCTCCAGCCCCATCAGAGAACACCAGACCCCAAAAAATCCTCACCAGGGAACACCAAACCCCAAAAAATCCTCACCAGGGAACACCAAACCCCAAAAACCCTCTCCAGCCCCATCAGAGAACACCAGACCCCCCAAAACCCCCCTCCAGCCCCACCAGGGATCACCAAACCCCAAAAAATCCTCACCAGGGATCACCAAACCCCAAAAACCCCCCTCCAGCCCCACCAGGGAACACCAAACGCCAAAAACCCCCCTCCAGCCCCACCAGGGATCACCAAACCCCAAAAACCCCCCTCCAGCCCCACCAGGGAACACCAAACCCCAAAAAATCCTCACCAGGGAACACCAAACCCCAAAAAATCCTCACCAGGGATCACCAAACCCCCAAAACCCCCCTCCAGCCCCACCAGGGATCACCAAACCCCCCAAGTCCCCCCCGTCCAACCCCACCTGAGGAAGGAGACCACCAGGGAGTTCTTGAACTTGGAGTAGGTGCGGGAGTTGAAGCGGTTCATGCCGCTGAAGCCCTGGCACGGGGGGCCCCCGCAGAGCATCTCCACGTCGCCCTTCTGGGGCAGCTTCTGGCCCAGGGAGTTGGTTTTCTCCCCGGCCATGACCAGCTTGAGCAGCACGTTGCAGTCCTCGGTGAACACCGTGGAGCCGGGGTTGTTGAGGCGGAACGCCTGCGCCGCCGGCTCCCACATCTCGATGGCCCAGAGCGTCTCCGAGACCCCTGAGGGGACAGGGATGACCGGGGGTGGACACCAGGGAGGGTCAGGAATGACCAGGGGTGGACACCAGGGAGGGTCAAGGATGGGTGGGAATGGTCAGGGATGAGCAAGGTGCGGTGGGAACGGTCAGGAATCGTCAGTGATGGTCAGGGATGGACACCAGGGATGGTCAGCGTGTGCTGGGAATGGTCAGTGATGGTCAGTGATGGTCAGGGATGGTCAGGGATGGACACCAGGGATGGTCAGCGTGTGCTGGGAATGGTCAGTGATGGTCAGTGATGGTCAGCGATGGTCAGGGATGGACACCAGGGATGGTCAGTGTGTGCTGGGAATGGTCAGTCATGGTCAGGGATGGTCAGGGATGGTCAGGGATGGTCAGGGATGGTCAGTGATGGTCAGGGATGGTCAGGGATGGTCAGGGATGGTCAGCGATGGTCAGGGATGGTCAGTGATGGTCAGGGATGGTCAGTGATGGTCAGGGATGGTCAGGGATGGTCAGGGATGGTCAGTGATGGTCAGGGATGGTCAGTGATGGTCAGGGATGGTCAGTGTGTGCTGGGAATGGTCAGGAATGGTCAGTGATGGTCAGGGATGGACACCAGGGATGGTCAGCGTGTGCTGGGAATGGTCAGTGATGGTCAGTGATGGTCAGGAATGGTCAGGGATGGACACCAGGGATGGTCAGCGTGTGCTGGGAATGGTCAGGCATGGTCAGGGATGGTCAGGGATGGTCAGTGATGGTCAGTGATAGTCAGTGATGGTCAGCGATGGTCAGGGATGGTCAGGGATGGTCAGTGATGGTCAGGGATGGTCAGTGTGTGCTGGGAATGGTCAGGGATGGTCAGTGATGGTCAGGGATGGACACCAGGGATGGTCAGTGTGTGATGGGCATGGTCAGGGATGGTCAGTGATGGTCAGGGATGGACACCAGGGATGGTCAGTGTGTGATGGGAATGGTCAGGGATGGTCAGCGATGGTCAGGCATGGTCAGGGATGGTCAGGGATGGTCAGGGATGGTCAGCGATGGTCAGGGATGGTCAGGGATGGTCAGGGATGGTCAGTGATGGTCAGTGATGGTCAGGGATGGTCAGCGATGGTCAGCCATGGTCAGCCATGGTCAGCGACGGTCAGCCATAGTCAGCGTGCGGTGGGAACGGTCAGTGATGGTCAGCGATGGTCAGCCATGGTCAGCCATGGTCAGTGATGGTCAGCCATGGTCAGCCATGGTCAGCCATGGTCAGCAATGGTCAGCCACGGTCGTGATGGTCAGGGATGGTCAGGGATGGTCAGGGATGGTCAGGGATGGTCAGCCATGGTCAGGGATGGTCAGGGATGGTCAGGGATGGTCAGCCATGGTCAGGGATGGTCAGGGATGGTCAGGGATGGTCAGCCATGGTCAGGGATGGTCAGTGATGGTCAGCCACGGTCGTGATGGTCAGGGATGGTCAGGGATGGTCAGTGATGGTCAGGGATGGTCAGGGATGGTCAGCCATGGTCAGGGATGGTCAGTGATGGTCAGGGATGGTCAGGGATGGTCAGTGATGGTCAGGGATGGTCAGCGATGGTCAGCCATGGTCAGCCATGGTCAGTGATGGTCAGCCACGGTCAGCCACGGTCAGCCATGGTCAGCCATGGTCAGCCACGGTCGTGATGGTCAGGGATGGTCAGGGATGGTCAGGGATGGTCAGCAATGGTCAGCCATGGTCAGGGATGGTCAGGGATGGTCAGCCATGGTCAGGGATGGTCAGGGATGGTCAGGGATGGTCAGCGATGGTCAGGGATGGTCAGGGATGGTCAGGGATGGTCAGGGATGGTCAGCGGGCCGACTCCCCGACCCCCCCGGGCCCTTCCCCGAGGCCGACAACGGCCGGCGCCGCCGCGGCGCCGCCGGCTCCTCACCCGCCTGGTGGAAACCCTCGGAGAGGCCCCCGCAGCCCGAGAACACGTCCAGGGTCCGCAGCTTGGGCACCGGCACCTTGGGCGCCTCCTGCTGGCTCTGCTCGGCGCCGGCCGCCTTCCCTTTGCCCTTCCCTGGGAAAACCCCGGCAGTGTCGGCCCAGGGAAGGGGCATCCCCGCCTCCTCCTCCTCCTCCTCCTCCTCCTCCTCCTCCTCTTCATCCTCCTCCTCCTCCTCCTCCTCCTCCTCTTCATCCTCCTCCTCCTCCTCCTCCTCCTCCTCCTCCTCCTCCTCCTCCTTCTCCTCCTCCTCCTCCTCCTCCTCCTCCTCCTCCTCTTCATCCTCCTCCTCCTCCTCCTCCTCCTCCTTCTCCTCCTCTTCATCCTCCTCTTCCCTCCTCCTCCTCCTCGTCCTCCTCCGCTCCCTGTGGTCATCCAGCGTCTCCCGGACGCTTTCCCGACGCTTTTTTACCCGTTTTCCGCACCTTTTCCATCCCTTTTCCGTTCCGTTTTCAGCCTCTTTTCAACCCCTTTTCCACCCGCTTCCCGCCCCTTTTCCGCTTTTTCCTGCCCCTTTTCCACCCGCTTCCCGCCCCTTTTCCGCTTTTTTCTGCCCCTTTTCCACCCTTCTTCCTGCCCCTTTTCCTCTTTTTTCTGCCCCTTTTCCGCTTTTTCCTGCTCCTTTTCCGCTTTTTCCTGCCCCTTTTCCGCTTTTTCCTGCTCCTTGTCCGCTTTTTTCTGCCCCTTTTCCACCTTTTTTTCTGCCCTTTTTCCACCCTTTTTCCTGTCCCTTTTCCACTCTTTTTTCTGCCCCTTTTCCACCTTTTTCTCTGCCCTTTTTCCTCTTTTTTCTGCTCCTTTTCCACCCTTTTTTTCTGCCCCTTTTCCACCCTTTTTTCTGCCCCTTCCTGCCCTTTTCCACTCCATTTTTTCCCCTTTTCCACCCTTTTTCTCCCCTTTTCCCACCCTTTTCCCACCCACTTTTCCATGCTTTTCCTGCCCTTTTCCCATCCCTTTCCCGCCCTTTTCCACTCTTTTTTTTTTCCCCCCTTTTTTCAGCCCCCTTTTCCAGCCTCACCTTTCCCTTTCCCCTTCCCCTTCCCTTTGTTCCCGGAGCTCCGGGCGTGGTTGGGAGGATCCTCGAAGCTCTTGGTTTTGGCGTTGTAAGCCTGGGGAAAAAAAAAAAAAAAACACCAAAAAACCAAAACAAAACTAAACCGAAATCGCCGGGATTTGGGACCGGACGCGAGGAGCTTTTCCAGCTGGGGAAATCCGGATCTCGCTCCGAAATTCGCTCCCAAAAATGTCAGAACCCGCCCCAAACCCAATCCCTCCATGGAAAACTCCAACTTTCCTCCATCCTTGGGATCTCCAGACCCCCAGGACCACCCTCGTTCCCCCCAGGAACTTCTCCAGACCCCCATGGACAATTCCAGACCTCCAGGAACTCCTCCAGACCCCCATGGACAATTCCAGATCCCCAGGAACTCCTCCAGACCCCCAAGGACAATTCCAGACCTCCAGGAACTCCTCCAGACCCCCAAGGACAATTCCAGACCTCCAGAAACTCCTCCAGACCCCCACGGACAATTCCAGACCCCCAGGAACTCCTCCAGACCCCCACGGACAATTCCAGACCTCCAGGAACTCCTCCAGACCCCCATGGACAATTCCAGACCTCCAGGAACTCCTCCAGACCCCCAAGGACAATTCCAGACCCCCAGGAACTCCTCCAGACCCCCAAGGACAATTCCAGACCCCCAGGAACTCCTCCAGACCCCCATGGACAATTCCAGACCCCCAGGAACTCCTCCAGACCCCCAAGGACAATTCCAGACCTCCAGGAACTCCTCCAGACCCCCATGGACAATTCCAGACCCCCAGGAACTCCTCCAGACCCCCATGGACAATTCCAGACCCCCAGGAACTCCTCCAGACCCCCATGGACAATTCCAGACCCCCAGGAACTCCTCCAGACCCCCATGGACAATTCCAGACCCCCAGGAACTCCTCCAGACCCCCAAGGACAATTCCAGACCCCCAGGAACTCCTCCAGACCCCCAAGGAGAATTCCAGACCTCCAGGAACTCCTCCAGACCCCCATGGACAATTCCAGACCCCCAGGAACTCCTCCAGACCCCTCAAACACCCAGTTTAACATCCAAGATTCATTCCCCAAAATCCCAGGAACCGGCCCCAAACCCAATCCCTCCGCGGAAAACTCCAACTTTCCTCCATCCCTGAGAATCCGGGAACTCCTCCAGACTTCCAGCACTCCTTGAAAACCCCGCTTTGGCCTCCAAAACTCATCCCCCAAAAATCTCAGAACCACCTCCAAATCCAATCCGCCCCACCAAAAAAAAAAAAAACAAACCCCCAACCCGGAAACGCCAACTCCTCCATCCCTGGGATCTCCAGCCCCTCCAGGAGCTTCTCCAAGCCCTCACCTCGAGGAAGTAGAAGCGATCCAGGCCCCCGGCCGAGTACTCCTGGATGCTCTCGGGCAGGTCCTCGCCGTAGAGCACGGAGCAGCGGCCCTGCACCGCCCGGAACTCCACCGTGGCCTCCTCGTCGCTCCAGTAGAGCAGGTTGATGTCGGCGTGGTAGCTGGCCTTGGTGGACTTGTGGGTGTTCTCAGGCCTGGGAGTTCCGCCCCAGCCCGAGGGAAAAAATTAAAAATCCCCGGAGTTTGGGGGGAAAATGGGGAAAAAAAAAAATAAAAACAAACAAACAAACAAAAAAAAAATACGTGAAGCGGGTTCTCGTTTCAGCCTGGAAAACGCGGTTTGGTGTCGGAGGTTCGCTCCCCTAAAATGGTGGGAGTGGCCCCAAATCCAATTTCTTCAGGGAAAATCCCAAGTTCCGTTCATCCCTGGGGTGTCCTGACACCCAGGAAATCATCCAGACCCTCCTTGGACAACTCCAGACCCCCAGGAGCTCATCCAAACCCTTGAAAACCCACTTTGGTGTCCAAAATTCACTCCCTAAAACACTGAAACCGGCCCCAAATCCAATCCTTCCATGGAAAACTCCAACTTTTCTCCATCCCTGGGGTCTCCAGACCTCCAGGAACTCCTCCAGACCCCCAAGGACAATTCCAGACCCCCAGGAACTCCTCCAGACCCCTCAAAAACCCAGTTTGGTGTCCAAAATTTGCTCCCCTAAAATGGTGGGAGTGGCTCCAAATCCAATCCCTCCACGGAAAACCCACCTGGGGACACCTGAACCCCCATTTTTCTCCGTCCTGTAGAACTTGTAGACCCCGATCTTGATGTCGGCCCCAAAAATCCCCCCCAAACCCCCCAAAAAATCAAAAAAAAACCCTCCCAAAAAACCGCAAAAGATCGCACCAAAAAATCCCCCAAACGCCCCCAAAAAAACCCTCAAAAAACCCCAAAAAACACCCCCAAAAAATCCCAAAGAACCCCCCAAAAAAAACCCTCAAAAAACCCCCAAAAAACCCCCCCAAAAAATCTCAAAGAAGCCCCCAAAAAACCCTCAAAAAAACCTCAAAATGCCCCCAAAAAACTCCCAAAACCCCCCCCAAAAAACCCAAACCCACCATGAGTCACCTGTAGAACTTGTAGACGCAGAGTTTGATGTCGGCCCCAAAAATCCCCCCAAAAATCCCAAAGAACCCCCCCAAAAAATCCTCCAAAAACCCTCCAAAATCCCCCAGAAAACCTCCCAAAAAAACCCAAAATCCCCCCCAAAAAATCCCAAAAATCACCCCAAAAATACAAAAAAACCCCCCAAAATCCCCAAAAAACCCCCAAAAACCCCCCAAAAAACCCCCAAACCCGCCGTGAGTCACCTGTAGAACTTGTAGACGCAGAGTTTGATGTCGGCCCCAAAAATCCCCCCCAAAGCCCCCAAAAATCCCCCCAAAAATCCCAAAAAACCCTCAAAAAAACCCCAAAACTCCCCCCAAAAACCCCCCAAACCCTCTGTGAGTCACCTGTAGAACTTGTAGACGCAGAGTTTGATGTCGGCCCCAAAAATCCCCCCCAAACCCCCTAAAAATCCCCCCAAAAATCCCAAAAAACCCTCAAAAACCCCCCAAAAACCCCAAAACTCCCCCCAAACCCACCGTGAGTCACCTGTAGAACTTGTAGACGCAGAGTTTGATGTCGGCCCCAAAAATCCCCCCCAAACCCCCCAAAAAACCCCAAAAACCCCCCAAAAAACCCCCCAAACCCGCCGTGAGTCACCTGTAGAACTTGTAGACGCAGAGTTTGGTGTCGGCCTCAAAAATCCCAAAGAACCCCCCAAAAATCCCTCCAAAAATCCCAAAAACCCCTCAAAAAACCCCAAAATCCCCCCAAAACTCCCCAAACCCTCTGTGAGTCACCTGCAGAACTTGTAGACGCAGAGTTTGATGTCGGCCTCAAAAATCCCCCCCAAAAATCCCCAAAAATCCCAAAAAACCCTCAAAAAACCCCCAAAATTCCCCCCAAAAAACCCCCAAAACCCCCCAAACCCCCCAAACCCGCCGTGAGTCACCTGTAGAACTTGTAGACGCAGAGTTTGAAGTCGGCCTCAAAAATCCCCCCAAAAATCCCAAAAAACCCTCAAAAAACCCCAAAACTCCCCCCAAACAACCCCCAAACCCTCTGTGAGTCACCTGTAGAACTTGTAGACACAGAGTTTGATGTCGGCCCCAAAAATCCCCCCAAAATCCCCCAAAAACCCCCCAAAAAATCCCAAAAACCCCTCAAAAAACCCCAAAATCCCCCCAAAACCCCCCAAACCCGCCGTGAGTCACCTGTAGAACTTGTAGACGCAGAGTTTGATGTCGGCCCCAAAAATCCCCCCCAAACCCCCCAAAAATCCCAAAAAACCCTCAAAAAACCCCCAAAATTCCCCCAAAAAACCCCCAAAAACCCCCCAAACCCCCCAAACCCGCCGTGAGTCACCTGTAGAACTTGTAGACGCAGAGTTTGATGTCGGCCCCAAAAATCCCCCCCAAACCCTCCAAAAATCCCCCAAAAAATCCCAAAAAACCCTCAAAAAGCCCCAAAATCCCCCCAAACAACCCCCAAACCCTCTGTGAGTCACCTGTAGAACTTGTAGACGCAGAGTTTGATGTCGGCCTCGTTGGGTTTCCCGTTGCCCCGCAGGCTGCAGAAGATGCTCTTGATGCGCCCCACGCGGAACGGGTCGGGGGCGTCCAGGTTGCTGCCCTTGATGTACTCGGAATATTTCCTGTAGTGCTCGGGGTGCAGCTCCTCGTCCACGGCCTCCTTCTTGGGCCTCTTGGCCGGGCTGGCCGGCTTCACGCTGAGGGAGCGGAAAAAATTCCCAAAAAAAAAAAAAAAAAATGAGGTTGGGGGCGGTGGGAGGTGGAGTTTGGGGGCGGCTCGGAGGGGGTTTCCTGGGTTTGCTTGGGATTGCTTTGTCTGGAGTTGGGGGAAGGTTTCCCATCCAGGGATGTTGGAGGGGTTTCCCAGCCTCGATTCCCAGTTTTTTCTCAGGAGTTTGGTCAAGGTTTCCCATCCAGGGATGCCGGAGGGGTTTCCCAGCCTCGATTCCCAGTTTTTTTCTCAGGAGTTTGGTCAAGGTTTCCCATCCAGGGATGCCGGAGGGGTTTCCCAGCCTCGATTCCCAGTTTTTTCTCAGGAGTTTGGTCAAGGTTTCCCATCCAGGGATGCCGGAGGGGTTTCCCAGCCTCGATTCCCAGTTTTTTCTCAGGAGTTTGGTCAAGGTTTCCCATTCAGGGATGCCGGAGGGGTTTCCCAGCCTCGATTCCCAGTTTTCCGTCAGGAGTTTGGTCAAGGTTTCCCATTCAGGGATGCTGGAGGGGTTTCCCAGCCTCGATTCCCATTTTTTTTTGTCCAAAGTTGGGTGAAGAGTTGGAATTCAGGGGTCTGGGAAGGGGTTTTCCAGCTTGGATTCGGATTCTTTTTGTCCAAAGTTGGGTCAAGAGTTGGGATTGAGGGTCTTGGAGGGGTCTTTGAACCTTAATTGGTTCTATGACTCCGTAATTCCAATTTATTCCCGGGAAGTTGGGTGAAGAGCCGGAATTGAGGGATCTTGGAGGGGTTTTCCACACCTTGACTGGTTTTATGATTCCGTAATTCCAATTCTTCACCCCAAAGCTGGGGGAAGGGCGGAACTCATGGAAGAATTCCAATTTTTTTTGTCAAAATTGGGTTAAGATCAGGAAGTGAGGGATCCCGGAGGAGTTTCAGAGCCTTAAATCCATAATTCCAATTTATTCCCCGAGGCTGGGTTAAAACTCGGAACGAAGACCTTAGAGGCGTCTCCCGATCCTAATTCTTTGATCCTATCCTTCCAGAATTCCAGTTTTTCTGCCCAAAGTTGGGTTGTGAGTAGGAATTGGTGACCTTTCCCAGCTTCAATTCCATCATTCCAACTCATCCTCCAAAACCGGGTCAAAATTTGGAACTCGGGACCTCGGAGCGGTTTTCGGAGCCTTAAATCCGTAATTCCGATTTATCCCCCCAAAACCGGGTCAAAATCTGGAACTCGGGATCTCGCAGGGACCTCCCGAACTTTAATTCTTGGATCCTGCATCTCCCAAATTCCAACTGATCCCCCCCCAGCACTGGCATCACCCCACCGGAGACGTCTCCCAACCCAACAACGCGACACCAACACCGGGCTCGTTCTCGCGCCGGAAACTCCGGAAATTCGGGACTCCGGGCCTCAATCCGCAGCTGGAAAATCCCAAAATCCCCCCGAAGCTCACCCCGAAGGTGCGATTGCCCCGTCCCACCTGAAGGAGAAGGCGTCGGGCAGCAGGTAGACGCCGTCCCCCACCCGGTACTGGACGCCGTTCTTGGTGGCGGCGGCGTAGAACATCTTCCCGTCGGCCTCTTCCAGCGGCTCGGCCACCTTGGGGATCTCCTTGTGCCTCACCTCGTCCAGGCGGGCGCAGCTCATGCAGAACCTGCCGGCAACGCCACAGAGTTCTCCAAAACACGGGCCAGGAGAAGCCCAAAAATTGCGTTTTTCCACCCAAAACAAAATCCCCAAACTGACTTGTACTTGTTGTCCTCGGTGGGCCGCGCGCCGGGCGGGCTCTCGAAGCGCGCGTACTCCTGGTCGTACCACATCTGGTAAAAGTAAGTCCGCCCGTCGTCCTCCACCATCTTGATCTCCGTGTCCAGCCCGCCCTGAGAGGGACAAAAGCCAGCGGGATGATGGCCGGAGTCCGGCCGCGCTGACCGGCACCGGCTGGAGCCCGCGGCGCTGACCGGGATATTGGCCGGAGTGCAGCCGCGCTGACCGGGCTATTGGCCGGAGCCCACGGCGCTGACCGGGGCTATTGGCCGGAGCCCACGGAGCTGACCGGGCTATTGGCCGGAGTGCGGCCGCTGTCCCCACCTCCATGGCCCAGTTGTCCGAGGGCGCCTTGTAGATGACGTTGACCTTGCCGTGGATGTAGGACAGCTGCATGTCCTCGCACTCGTCCACCAGGAACAGCTCCAGAGGGTCCGAGGTGGCCCCCAGGACAGTGTCCGAGCCCGGGCAGAACCAGTGGGCGTGGAACATCTGGCCACCGCTGTCCTCCCACATGGCCGTCACCCTGGGGGGGGGAGGGTCAGAGGGGACGTCCCCGTGTCCCCAGGGCCGTGGGAGCGGGGAGAACACACCTGGCCAGGTAGAGGGGCTCGGTGGGGTCACCGGGGATGTCCCCACCCCATGGGAGAACGGAGAACACACCTGGCCAGGTAGAGGGGCTCGGTGGGGTCAGTGGGGATGTCCCCACCCCATGGGAGAACGGAGAACACACCTGGCCAGGTAGAGGGGCTCGGTGGGGTCAGTGGGGATGTCCCCACCCCATGGGAGAACGGAGAACACACCTGGCCAGGTAGAGGGGCTTGGTGGGGTCGTCGGGGCTCACGGACACGCAGTCTCCCACCTCCAGGGTCTCGGAGTCGATGCAGACACGTTGGTAATAATCCTTCTTCCCGTCGCTCTGCCGGGACACGGGGCGGTCACAGGTATGGCCTCACCTGGGTGGGCACTCACCTGGATGGATTCCCTCACCTGGATGGGTTCCCTCACCTGGATGGGACCCTCACCTGGATGGATTCCCTCACCTGGATGGGTTCCCTCACCTGGATGGGTTCCCTCACCTGGGTGGGCCCTCACCTGGATGGATTCCCTCACCTGGATGGGTTCCCTCACCTGGGTGGGACCCTCACCTGGATGGATTCCCTCACCTGGATGGATTCCCTCACCTGGATGGGTTCCCTCACCTGGATGGGTTCCCTCACCTGGATGGATTCCCTCACCTGGATGGGTTCCCTCACCTGGATGGGTTCCCTCACCTGGGTGGGCCCTCACCTGGATGGATTCCCTCACCTGGATGGGTTCCCTCACCTGGATGGGTTCCCTCACCTGGATGGATTCCCTCACCTGGATGGGTTCCCTCACCTGGATGGGTTCCCTCACCTGGACGGGACCCTCACCTGGATGGGTTCCCTCACCTGGATGGATTCCCTCACCTGGATGGATTCCCTCACCTGGATGGATTCCCTCACCTGGATGGATTCCCTCACCTGGATGGGTTCCCTCACCTGGGTGGGACCCTCACCTGGATGAGTTCCCCCATCAACAAAATCCAACTCAAGTCTCACCTGGGTGGGTTCTCTTCTACCTAGATGGGCTCCCTCACCTGGACAGGTGCCCTCACCCGCACATGTCCCTCACCTGCCCAGGTGGCCTCACCTGCGCAGGTGTCTCACCTTGACGGGCTCCCCGACCCAGGAGATGCGGCTCTTGTTCTGTTTCTTCTTGCGGCCCTGGAGCATCTTCTTGGGCGAGGGCACCTCGGGGATGTTGTCATCGACCTCCTCGTCCTCGTCCGCCTCCCGCACCGCCAGGTTGGGACACCTGTCGCGGTGACACCGGGGTGGCACCGGGGATGGCACCAGGGATGTGACCAGGGTGGCACCGGGGATGGCACCGGGGATGTGACCAGGGATGGCACTGGGAATGTCACTGGGAATGTCACCGGGGACGGCAGCGGGGTGTCACCTGAGGCTTGAGGGGTGCAGGGACAGGGACAGTGAGGACTGGGGACAGGGGATCGGGGACAGGGGATTTGGGACAGGGGATCGGGGACAGGGGATTTGGGACAGGGGATTGGGGACAGGGGGACGTTGGGGACAGGGGATTGGGGACAGGGGATTGGGGACAGGGGATTGGGGACAGGGGATCGGGGACAGGGGATCGGGGACAGGGGATCGGGGAGAGGGGATTGGGGACAGGGGATTGGGGACAGGGGTTTGGGGACAGTGGGATTTGGGGACAGGGGATTGGGGACAGGGGATCGGGGACAGGGGATCGGGGACAGGGGATCGGGGAGAGGGGATTGGGGACAGGGGATTGGGGACAGGGGATTGGGGACAGTGGGATTTGGGGACAGGGGATTGGGGACAGGGGATTGGGGACAGGGGATCGGGGACAGGGGATCGGGGACAGGGGATCGGGGACAGGGGATTGGGGACAGGGGATTGGGGACAGTGGGATTTGGGGACAGGGGATCGGGGACAGGGGATCGGGGACAGGGGATCGGGGACAGGGGATTGGGGACGGGGGATTGGGGACAGGGGATTGGGGACGGGGGATTGGGGACAGGGGATCGGGGACAGGGGATCGGGGACAGGGGATCGGGGACAGGGGATTGGGGACAGGGGATTGGGGACAGTGGGATTTGGGGACAGGGGATTGGGGACAGGGGATTGGGGACAGGGGATCGGGGACAGGGGATCGGGGACAGGGGATTGGGGACAGGGGATTTGGGGACAGGGGATTGGGGACAGGGGATTTGGGGACAGGGGATTTGGGGACAGGGGATTGGGGACAGGGGATTTGGGGACAGGGGATTGGGGACAGGGGATTGGGGACAGGGGATCGGGGACCGGGGATTTGGGGACAGGGGATTGGGGACAGGGGATTGGGGACAGGGGGACGTTGGGGACAGGGACAACAGGGTTTGAGGACAGAGACGGACAGGGATGGGGACGGCGGATTTGGGGACAGCGGGGTTTGGGGATGGAGGGTTTGGTGACAGGGACGCTGGTGACAGGGACGTCGGGGACAGGGCCACCCACCTCCTCTGCAGACACGCCTGCTTGCTGCGGCCGCTGCCGCCGAACTTGACCATGTTCTGGCACGCCTTGCACTTGCCACACTCGGGCTGCTGGCACACCTGGCACGGCACAGGGGACACCGGTGACACCGGGAATGCTCCCGGGGGACACCGGTGACATCGGCGACACCAGGAACACTCCCCAGGGACAGGGGAGCTGCTGGAAGAGCCCCATGGAGTGACCAGGATGGGAGGTTGAGATTGGTTGATCCAGGTTGGAAGAGTCCTCCAAGATCGACCCAACCCAACCCGTGACGTTGACCAAGATTGGAAGACCCTCCAAGATCAATCGACCCAACTCACGGCACTGACAATGACCGAGATTGGAAGACCCTCCGACATCAACCAGACCAACCCAAGACATTGATGTTGGTTAATGTTGACCAAAGGTGAAGAGTCCTCCAAGTTCAACCCAACCCAACCCATGACACTGACGTTGACCCAGGCTGGAAGAGTCCTCCAAAACAAACCAACTCAACCCAGGACGTTGACGTTGGCCAACACTTGGAGTCCTCCAAGACCAACCAACCCATGACGTTGACCAAGGTTGGAAGAGTCCTCCAAGACAAACCAACCCATGACGTTGACCAAGGTTGGAGGAGTCCTCCAAGACAAACCAACCCATGACGTTGACATTGGCCAACATTGGGGGTCCTCCAAGACCAACCAACCCAACCCGTGACATTGACGTTGACCAAGGTTGGAAGAGTCCTCCAAGACAAACCAACCCATGACACTGACATTGGCCAACACTGGGGGTCCTCCAAGACCAACCAACCCAACCCGTGACATTGACATTGATCAAGGTTGGAAGACCTTCCCAACACCAACCACCCGAACCCCACAGCCGTGTCCCCCACGGGCCTGGGAGGCGCCGGCGACCCCGGGTCACCTCGCAGACGCCGCAGCGCCGGCGCTTGGTGGCGTTCTCCTTGTCCTCCTCGCGCTCGTCCTTCTCGATCTGCTCCGAGAAGAAGGTGTCGAAGATGAGGTACACCAGCTTGGTGGTGGTGGCCTTGGTGGGACCCTTGTCCTTGTCGATGCGCGTGGGGTGGCGGATGGCCTGGCGCCGCACGGCTCGCCTGCGACGCGGGGACAGGGACGTCACCCCAGGGGACACCCACGGGTGCCAGGCGGGGTCCCCAAAAGGGCGTGGGTGGATTTTGGTGACCCAGCCCAACGTCCTTTCCGCTTTGGAGAAGCGCCAGGTTTGGGTTTGCCTAATTGTGGGATTCTTGTGATTTGGGGAGAGTTTTGTGTGATTTTGGGGGAGAATTCTCCCAGTTTTGGAGGGGTTTTTGTCATTTGGGGAGGGTTCTCCCAGTTTGGGGAGAGTTTTTGTCATTTTGGGAGGGTTTTGTGTGATTTCGGGGGAGAGTTCTCCCAGTTTGGGAGGGGTTTTTTGTCATTTTGGGAGGGTTCTCCCAGTTTTGGGTGCTTTTGTGATTTTGGGAGGGTTTTGTGTGATTTCGAGAGTTCTCCCAGTTTGGGAAGGGGTTTTTTGTCCTTTTGGGAGGGTTCTCCCAGTTTTGGGAGAGTTTTTGTCATTTGGGGAGGGTTCTCCCAGTTTTGGGAGAGTTTTTGTCATTTTGGGAGGGTTTTGTGTGATTTCGGGGGAGAGTTCTCCCAGTTTGGGAGGGGTTTTTTGTCATTTTGGGAGGGTTCTCCCAGTTTTGGGTGCTTTTGTGATTTTGGGAGG
Organism: Chamaea fasciata; assembly: GCF_029207755.1. NCBI lineage: Eukaryota > Metazoa > Chordata > Aves > Passeriformes > Sylviidae > Chamaea > Chamaea fasciata. Next base: position 59,658 of record NW_027094288.1, on the reverse strand, counting down.
GTTTTGTGTGATTTCGAGAGTTCTCCCAGTTTGGGAAGGGGTTTTTTGTCCTTTTGGGAGGGTTCTCCCAGTTTTGGGAGAGTTTTTGTCATTTTGGGAGGGTTTTGTGTGATTTCGGGGGAGAGTTCTCCCAGTTTTGGAGGGGTTTTTTGTCCTTTTGGGAGGGTTCTCCCAGTTTTGGGTGTTTTTGTGATTTTGGGAGGGTCTTGTGTGATTTCGGGGGAGAGTTCTCCCAGCTTCGGGAGGATCTCCCCAGTTCTGGAAGCGTTTTTGTCATTTTGGGAGGATCTTCCCAATTTTGGGAGGATCTTCCCAATTTTGGGAGGATTCTCCCAATTCTGGGAGGTTTTTGTGATTTCGGGGGAGAATTCTCCCAGCTTTGGGAGGATTTTCCCAATTTTGGTTGGATTCTCCCCCTTTCGCGGCCACAGAACCCAAACCCTCCCGAATTTCGGGCCGATTCTCTTACTTTTGAGGTCCCACTTCCCAAATTTTGGTCAAATCCTCCGGATTTCGGAGTTTTTACCCCCAGACCTCACCTCTCACCCAGGATGACCCCAGCCAGCTTGACGAGCTCCCTCATTCCAGGCATGAGAACCCCCCCGATTTTGGGCAGACATCCCCAATATCGACAATCCGGACCCCAAACCCTCCCCAAATTTCAGCCGGATTTTCCCGATTTTGGGGTTTTTACCCCCAAAGCTCACCTCTTGCCCAGGGTGACGCCGGCCAGCTTGATGAGGTCCCTCATGCAGGGCGTGATGAGCACGGGGGGCTCGTCGCTGTCGCCGGCCTCGTCGTAGCTCTCCACCTGCTCCACCACGAACTGGGCGTGGCGCAGCAGAGAGTCCTCCGTGAAACGGTTGAAGTTGAGCCCCGCCGGCGGCACCGTGGTCTGGGGGGAGGTTGGGATCGGTTGGGAAGGGTTGGGGGTGGTTGGGAAGGGTTGAGGGTGGTTGGGAACGGTTGGGAAGGGTTGGGATCGGTTGGGAAGGGTTGGGAAGGGTTGGGAAGGGTTGGGATTGGTTGGGAAGGGTTGGGATTGGTTGGGATTGGTTGGGAAGGGTTGGGAAGGGTTGGGATTGGTTGGGAAGGGTTGGGGGTGGTCAAGAATGGTCACTGACCCCTCCCCAGATTGTCCATTCCAAGGATCACCAAGGTTGGGGACGGTTGGGAAGGGTTGGGAAGGGTTGGGGGTGGTTGGGAAGGGTTGGGATTGGTTGGGAAGGGTTGGGGGTGGTCAAGAATGGTCACTGACCCCTCCCCAGATTGTCCATTCCAAGGATCACCAAGGTTGGGGACGGTTGGGAAGGGTTGGGAAGGGTTGGGGGTGGTTGGGATTGGTTGGGATTGGTTGGGAAGGGTTGGGAAGGGTTGGGAAGGGTTGGGGGTGGTCAAGAATGGCCACTGACCCCTCCCCAGATTGTCCATTCCAAGGATCACCAAGGTTGGGGATGGTTGGGAAGGGTTGGGAAGGGTTGGGGGTGGTTGGGATTGGTTGGGATTGGTTGGGAAGGGTTGGGGATGGTCAAGAATGGTCACTGACCCCTCCCCAGATTGTCCATTCCAAGAATCACAAAGGTTGGGGATGGTTGGGAAGGGTTGGGAAGGGTTGAGGGTGGTTGGGAAGGGTTGGGAAGGGTTGGGATTGGTTGGGAAGGGTTGGGATTGGTTGGGATTGGTTGGGAAGGGTTGAGCGTGGTTGGGATTGGTTGGGAAGGGTTGGGATTGGTTGGGAAGGGTTGAGGGTGGTTGGGAAGGGTTGGGAAGGGTTGGGATTGGTTGGGAAGGGTTGAGAGTGGTTGGGATTGGTTGGGAAGGGTTGAGGGTGGTTGGGATTGGTTGGGAAGGGTTCCCAAACCCCTTCCCATCTTCTCCATCCAAGAACTGTCCCCGGGATGGGGAGGTGACACCACCGGGAGGTGACAGCAGGGCGGCACCGTCACCTCGATCTTGTTGAGCAGGTCCTCATAGCTGACGTGGCGGTTGTTCTGCAGGAACTCCACCACGATCTTGCTCATGTAGATCTTCTCCTGCATCAGGGCGAAGGTGGGCGCGTACTCCTCGCTCGGCTCCATCAGGATGTAGTCGGCAAAGGCTGGGAAGGGAAATTCCCCCAAATTGTGGGATTTGGGGGGGGAAAAAAGGGAGTTCCGGGTGGGGAAAGGAATGGGGGGCAGGAGGAAAAGGAGAAGGGGGAAGGGGAGGAAAGAGGGAGAGAAAATGAAGAAAAAAGAGGGGGGAAGGTGGGAAAAAGGGGAAAGAAAGAGGAAGGAAAAGGTGAAAGAAAATCAGGGGAAAAGAGCAGGAAAAAGGAGGAAAGGAAAAGGAAGGAGGAAAGAAAAGGAAAAAAGAGGAAGAAGAGGAAGAAGGAAAAAGAAAAAAAAGGAAAGAAAGACCAAGAAAGATAGGGAAAAGATGGAAAAAGGAGAGAAAAGGAAAAAAAGAAACAAAAAGACGCAAGAAAAGAAAAGAAGAAAAAAGTAAAAAAACGAATAAAGAGATAAAAAAGGAGAAAAGAGAGAAAAGACCAGGAGAAAAAAGAAAAAACGAGGAAAAGAAAAAGAAGAAAGGAGAAAAAGGGGGGAAAGGACAAAACCCCTGAAACCGTCCCCCCCAAACCTCAAAAAAGCCCAAAATAACCCAAAACCAACGCAAACTACCGCAAATAACCCAAAAAAGCCCCAAAATAACCCAAAAAAGTCCCAAATAACCCAAAAAAGCCCCAAAATAACCCAAACCAACCCAAAAAGCTCCAAAATAACCAAAAAAGCCCCAAATAACCCCCAAAAAGCCCCAAATAACCCAAAACCAACCCCAAAAAAGCCCAAAATAACCCAAAAAAGCCCAAAATAACCCAAAACCAACCCAAAAAAGCCCCAAATAACCCCAAAAAGCCCCAAATAACCCCAAAAAGCCCCCAAATAACCCAAAAAAGCCCCAAATAATCCAAAAAAGCCCCAAACAACCCAAAGCAGGCCGAAATTCCCCCCGGAGCCCCTCCTCACCGGTGCTGAAGCCGATCAGCGCCTTCTCCCCGCCGTCGAAGCCCGTGATCCACCAGGCGTTGATGGGCCCCAACTTCTTGGCTCTCACTCCACCTGCCGAACCCAATGAAAAAAAAAAAACCATCCCCCCCCCGCAAAAAAAAAAAAAAAAACAACAACAAAAAAATAAACCCTGCCAATTCCCAGCCGGGAATCCCGAAATTCCCCGGAATTCCGGGCGCGGCCCCCTCACCGTCCAGGCAGGGGTTGTCGTCGTAGATGGGTTTGACGACGCCGCTGAAGTAGAGCTCGATGTTCCTCTCGATGAGGCCGGTGTCGAAGGGACAGAGGTGTCCCCGCTTGTCATAGACGCTGCCGGACGGGGGGGGGACAGGGAGGGCGTGGGCCACGATTCCAGAGGGAATTCCGGAGGGAATCCCCCCTTCCCGGTCTGGGGGGAGGCCTCACCTGAAGGAGGTGACTTTGTGCTGGGGAAGGTCCTCGTAGCTCTCGAAGCCGTCCTCGTTGGCGTCGAAGATGGACAAGCGCTCGTCCGTCAGCATCTCCGGCTCCTCCAGCTGCGTTTGGGGAGGGCGGGGGGAAAAAAAGAAGGAAAAGCCCCGAAAAAACGGGATGAATCAACATTCCTGCCGCTCCCGAGCTCGGGGGGAGGAGGGTTTGGATTCCCTTACGGCGTCGTCGGGGTCGCCTTGGAAGAATTTGAGGTCGGGGTCGTCCAGGTACTGCCGGCAGTCGAGGCATTTTGGGGGGGTGGTCTGTGGGAGAGGGGAGGGAGGGTTCAGCTTTTCCCAGAGTTATTCCTGGAGTTATCCCAGATTTTTGGAGAATCCGTGGGGTTTTGCCCATCGGAGCCAGGCTCGGCCGTGTGGTTTTGGGAAGCGGAACGGGCTGGGAAGGGGTTGGTTTTCCCTTGGGATAATCCACGCTTTGGGATAATCCGCTCATCCCAAAAAAAAAAAAAAAAACAACGACTCAAATTTAGGAGTTTTAAGGAATTGAGAAACTCCCTAAAAAAAAAAAAAAACAAACTGGGATGAGGAGGAACTTACTTTAGCAGAAGCGGTGATTTTAACCTGAGGGATTTCATCTTTGATTTCCGACCTGGGAGGGAAAAAGGAAATTTTGGGATGTGGAGCAGCGACGTCATGGTCGCCACCGTCGCCAAAGCTCCGGCCGGGAACGTTCCCGTTTTCCTCACCCGTCTTTGGTTTCCATTTTCATCCTTTTCTCATCTTGATCCTGGAGAAAAAGGCAAAAAAAAATGGGAAAAGGAGCAGGAAAACCCAATCGCTGCGTGGCCAAAATCCCAGGGAATCTCCCCAGATGTCGCAACGGACCAAAATCCCGGGAAATCACCCCAAAAACCACCCGGGACAGGTCTGGGATGTCACCACCGACCGAAATCCTGGGAAATCACCCCAAAAACCACCCGGGACAGGTCTGGGATGTCACCACTGACCGAAATCCTGGGAAATCACCCCAAAAACCACCCGGGACAGGTCTGGGATGTCACCACTGACCGAAATCCCGGGAAATCACCCCAAAAACCACCCGGGACAGGTCGGGGATGTCACCACTGATCGAAATCCCGGGAAATCACCCCAAAAACCACCCGGGACAGGTCTGGGATGTCACCACTGACCGAAATCCCGGGAAATCACCCCAAAAACCACCCGGGACAGGTCTGGGATGTCACCACCGACCGAAATCCTGGGAAATCACCCCAAAAACCACCCGGGACAGGTCTGGGATGTCACCACCGACCGAAATCCTGGGAAATCACCCCAAAAACCACCCGGGACAGGTCTGGGATGTCACCACTGACCAAAATCCTGGGAAATCACCCCAAAAACCACCCGGGACAGGTCTGGGATGTCACCACCGACCGAAATCCCGGGAAATCACCCCAAAAACCACCCGGGACAGGTCTGGGATGTCACCACTGACCGAAATCCTGGGAAATCACCCCAAAAACCACCCGGGACAGGTCTGGGATGTCACCACCGACCGAAATCCCGGGAAATCACCCCAAAAACCACCCGGGACAGTTCGGGGATGTCACCACTGATCGAAATCCCGGGAAATCACCCCAAAAACCACCCGGGACAGGTCTGGGATGTCACCACTGACCGAAATCCCGGGAAATCACCCCAAAAACCACCCGGGACAGGTCTGGGATGTCACCACTGACCAAAATCCTGGGAAATCACCCCAAAAACCACCTGGGACAGGTCTGGGATGTCACCACTGACCGAAATCCCGGGAAATCACCCCAAAAACCACCTGGGACAGGTCGGGGATGTCACCACCGACCGAAATCCCGGGAAATCACCCCAAAAACCACCCGGGACAGGTCTGGGATGTCACCACTGACCGAAATCCCGGGAAATCACCCCAAAAACCACCCGGGACAGGTCGGGGATGTCACCACTGACCGAAATCCTGGGAAATCACCCCAAAAACCACCCGGGACAGGTCGGGGATGTCACCACTGACCGAAATCCCGGGAAATCACCCCAAAAACCACCCGGGACAGGTCTGGGATGTCACCACTGACCAAAATCCTGGGAAATCACCCCAAAAACCACCCGGGACAGGTCTGGGATGTCACCACCGACCGAAATCCCGGGAAATCACCCCAAAAACCACCCGGGACAGGTCTGGGATGTCACCCCTGACCGAAATCCCGGGAAATCACCCCAAAAACCACCCGGGACAGGTCTGGGATGTCACCACTGACCAAAATCCTGGGAAATCACCCCAAAAACCACCCGGGACAGGTCGGGGATGTCACCACCGACCTTCTCCTCCAGCTCCTCCTCCTCCTTCTCCACGTTCATCAGCTCCGGCTTCACGTCGCCGTTCACCTCCTCCGATTTCCGCTTGGTGGATCTGCGGGACGGAGGCGGGATGGGTTTTTGGGGCACGGGGAAGGGTTTGGGATCACGGGATGAGGAAGAGGAGGGCGACGCTCGGCCACTGACCCTTTGGACAGGAAGCTGAGGATGGACGGCTGCCGGCCGGAGCTGCGCGTGACGCGGGAGCTGGCCGGAGACTCTGCGGGAAAAGCGGGATGGATCCCAAACCCATTCCCGAGGGGATCCCAAACCCATTCCCGAGGGGATCCCAAACCCATTCCCGAGGGGATCCCAAACCCCGTCCCGAGGGGATCCCAAACCCCTTCCCGAGGGGATCCCAAACCCCTTCCCGAGGGGATCCCAAACCCCTTCCCGAGGGGATCCCAAACCCATTCCCGAGGGGATCCCAAACCCCTTCCCCAGGGGATCCCAAACCCATTCCCGAGGGGATCCCAAACCCATTCCCGAGGGGATCCCAAACCCCTTCCCGAGGGGATCCCAAACCCATTCCCGAGGGGATCCCAAATCCATTCCCGAGGGGATCCCAAATCCCTTCCCGAGGGGATCCCAAACCCCTTCCTGAGGGGATCCCAAACCCATTCCCGAGGGGATCCCAAACCCATTCCCGAGGGGATCCCAAACCCCTTCCTGAGGGGATCCCAAACCCATTCCCGAGGGGATCCCAAACCCCTTCCCGAGGGGATCCCAAATCCATTCCCGAGGGGATCCCAAACCCATTCCCGAGGGGATCCCAAACCCATTCCCGAGGGGATTCTCCCCACTCCCAATCCCAACGGGAACTGTCACACCCCAAACCCTCGCCGAGCTTCTCCCCCTCTGCACCCCCACCAACCCCCACTGACGCCCCCAAAACCCCCAAAACCCCCAAAATCCCCCAAAACCGCCCAAAACCCCCAAAATCCCCAAAACCCCCAAAATCCCCCAAAACCGCCCAAACCCCCCAAAATCCCCCAAAATCGACGCCGGGCGCAGCCCCCGAACCGTTACTTTTGGCGTCGCCGTTGGAGCGGCTCCGGCGGGATTTCCGCGCCCGCCCGGCGGGGCCGGAGCAGGACGGGGACGGCGACGCCTCCTCGAGCTCCATGGCCCCGTCCTCATCGCCGGCGCGCTCCGAGTCGTCGTCGCTGCCGTAGGCGCCGTTCCCGGCGCTGCCATTCTGCGCCGAGAGCTCCTGGCGCAGCAGCGCCTTCACCTTGGCCAGGTAACGCTCCTGGGGAAGGGGAGCGCCGGCGGGTGAGCCCCAACCCTGGGCTCCGATCCCGAATCCCGGCCTCTTCCCCATCCCAAATCTCTTGCCAGGCCGTGATCCCAAATCCCGCAGGGAATGTGGGGGCTGAGCCCAAATCCCGGCGTTTTATCCCAAATCCCAGTGTTTTCCCAGTGTTTTATACCAAATCCTCGTGTTTTCCCAGCGTTTTATCCCAAATCCCAGCGTTTTATCCCAAATCCTGCTGGTTTATCCCAAATTCAAGTGTTTTATCTCAAATCCTGCTGTTTTATCCCAAATCCAAGTGTTTTATCTCAAATCCTGCTGTTTTATCTCAAATCCCGGCATTTTATCCCAAATCCCAGCGTTTTATCCCAAATCCCAGCGTTTTATCCCAAATCCCAGCGTTTTATCCCAAATCCCAGCGTTTTATCCCAAATCCCAGCGTTTTATCCCAAATCCAAGTGTTTTATCCCAAATCCCAGCGTTTTGCCCAAAATCCCAGTGTCTTATCCAAAACTCCAGTGTTTCTCCCAGTGTTTTACCCCAAATCCTCGTATTTTATCCCGAATCCTGGTGTTTTACCCCAAATCCCAGTGTTTTATCCCAAACCCCGGTGTTTTCCCCCGTGTTATACCCCGAATCCCAGTGTTTTTCCCGGGGTTTTACCCCGAATCCCGGGGTTTTTCCCGGGGTTTCTCCCGGGGTTTCTCCTGGGGTTTTTCCCGGGGTTTCTCCCGGTGTTTTTCCCGGTGTTTTTCCCGGGGTTTCTCCCGGGGTTTTCGGGGTCTCACCTCGGAGAGCTCCTCCCGGCGCAGTTTGGCCTCGAGCTCGCTGAGCTGCAGCTGCACCTCGGCCTGCAGGAAGCCGTGGATGAGGCTGAGCTTCTCCTGGACGCTCTCCTGGGGACACCGGGGACACCGTGGGGACACCGTGGGGACACCGGGGGGACACCGGGGACAGCGAGGGGACACCGGGGACGGTGAGGGGACATCGGGGACACCGTGGGGACACCGCAGACAGCGAGGGGACACCGGGGACAGCGGGGACATCGTGGGGACACCGGGAGGACACCGGGGGGACACCAGGGACACCGGGGGGACACCGGGGACATCGTGGGGACATCGGGGACACCGGGGACAGCGAGGGGACATCGGGGGGACACCGGGGACACCGTGGGGATACCGGGGGGACACCAGGGACAGTGAGGGGACACCGGGGACGGTGAGGGGACACCGGGGACAGTGAGGGGACACCGGGGACACTGTGGGGACACCGTGGGGACACCGGGGACACCGTGGGGATACCGGGGGGACACCAGGGACAGTGAGGGGACACCGGGGACGGTGAGGGGACACCGGGGACAGTGAGGGGACACCGGGGACACTGTGGGGACACCGTGGGGACACCGGGGACACCGTGGGGACACCGGGGACGGTGAGGGGACACCGGGGGGACACTGTGGGGACACCGTGGGGACACCGGGGGGACACCGTGGGGACACTGGGGACACCGGGGACAGCAAGGGGACACCGGAGACACCAGGGGGACACCGGGGGGACACCGGGGACACCGTGGGGACACCGGGGACGGTGAGGGGACACCGGGGACAGCGAGGGGACACCGGGGACACCGTGGGGACATCGGGGACGGTGAGGGGACACCGGGGGGACACTGTGGGGACACCGTGGGGACAGCGAGGGGACACCAGGGACAGTGAGGGGACACCGGGGACACCGTGGGGACACCGGGGACGGTGAGGGGACACCGGGGACGGGGGACACAGCGTGGGGACATCGGGGGTTGAGGGAAGGGACAATGTGGGGACACTGTGGGGCACAGGGGGGTTTCCCACGGGGACAGAGGGGACACGGCAGGTGACACCGGGGACAGCCCAGCACTCACCTTCTCTCCCAGGTTCTCCTCATCCCGCTCCAGGTCCTGCAGCCTGGGGGGGACAGAGCCGGGGGTCACCAGGGTGGGGACACCGAGGGCGGGGACACCGAGGGTGGGGACATGGGGACACCGAGGGAGGGGACACGGGGACACCGAGGGAGGGGACACGGGGACACAGATGGGGCCAGGGATGTGGGAATTCCAGAGGGGAATGGGCGACAGGGACCCCCCTGGTGTCACCGGGAATGCCCCATCCACCGGGATGAGGGTGGGGACAATTCCAGTGCCACCATCGGGGCACCTCCCCGGGAATGCCGGGATTGGGGTCAGGAAGCCCGGGATGTGGGTCACGACCCCGGGGTTGGGGTCACGACCCAGGCCAGGACCCCTCAGGTGCCACCACCATTCCCTGGGAATGTCCCATCCACCAGGATTTGGGATCAGACCCCCCAGGATGGCTCCTGTCCCCTCTGGGGTGGCTCCTGTCCCCATGTCACATCCCAGCCCTGGTGCCACCCCCTCTCTCCTTTTCCCTCGGGATCCGGGGGGATTTTGGGGCTTCCAGGGGGATGTTGGGGGGGTCCAGGGGGATTTTGGGGGGGTCCAGGGGGATGTTGGGGGGGTCCAGGAGAATTTTGGGGGGGTCCAGGGGGATTTTGGGGGTCCCCGGTGTCCCCCGGCTTTGGGGACAGCCACGGGGACCTCGGGGACAGCGCCGGCGCCGCCCCGGAAGCGTGGGAGGGGTTTGGGGCCCCCCTTTCCTGTGGGCACCCCAAAACTGCCGGGGAGGGGGCTGGGAGGGAGAGTCTGGGGGTCCCCAAAATATTGGGGGGGGTCACTGCAGAGGGGGGTCAGGGCACTTTTTGGGGGGCAACAGATGTTCGGGGGGGTCAGGGTAATTTTGGGGGGTCAGGGTGGTGTTGGGGGGCTCAGGGAAGTTCTGGGGGGTCAGGAGGGGTAAGGGCATTTTTGGGGGGGGGTCAGGGTAATTTTGGGGGGGGTCAGGGCAGTTCTGGGGGGCTCAGGGTGGTGTTGGGGGGGTCAGCGCTTTGGGGAAGCTGTCAGTGATATTTGGGGGGTCAGTGACATTTTGGGGGGGTCAGTGACATTTGGGGGGGTCAGTGACATTTGGGGGGTCAGTGACCTTTGGGGGGGGTCAGTGACCTTTGGGGGGGTCAGTGACATTTGGGGGGGGTCAGTGACATTTGGGGGGTCAGTGACCTTTGGGGGGGTCAGTGACATTTTGGGGGGGGTCAGTGACATTTTGGGGGGGGGTCAGCACCACGGGGGGTGACACTGCCAGGGCTGAGGGGTCTCAGCCCATCCCGGGCGGGCTCGTCCTGCGGAGCCGTGAGGGGCAGCGAGAAACCATCAGGAACTAGGAGGAGCTGGGAGGGCTTGGGAAAAACCCCGAGGGGACAGCGAGGGGTTCTTAAAACCTCTGAGGGCTTGTGAAAAGCTCCGAGGGGCAGAGAGAAGCTCCAAGGGGTTGTTAAAAGCTCTGAGGGGCAGCGAGAAGCTCTGAGGGGCTCTGAGGGGCAGAGAGAAGCTCTGAGGGGCTCTGAGGGGCAGAGAGAAGCTCTGAGGGGTTGTTCAAAGCTCTGAGGGGTTGTTCAAAGCTCCGAGGGGCAGCGAGAAGCTCTGAGGGGCTGTTCAAAGCTCCGAGGGGTTGTTCAAAGCTCCGAGGGGCAGCGAGAAGCTCCGAGGGGTTGTTAAAAGCTCTGAGGGGCAGTAAAAAGCTCCGAGGGGCAGAGAGAAGCTCCGAGGGGTTGTTAAAAGCTCTGAGGGGCAGCGAGAAGCTCTGAGGGGCTCTGAGGGGCAGAGAGAAGCTCCGAGGGGTTGTTAAAAGCTCCGAGGGGCAGCGAGAAGCTCCGAGGGGTTGTTCAAAGCTCCGAGGGGTTGTTCAAAGCTCTGAGGGGCAGCGAGAAGCGCCGAGGGGTTGTTCAAAGCTCTGAGGGGTTGTTCAAAGCTCCGAGGGGTTGTTCAAAGCTCTGAGGGGCAGCAAGAAGCTCTGAGGGGCTGTTCAAAGCTCCGAGGGGCAGCGAGAAGCTCCGAGGGGTTGTTCAAAGCTCCGGGCGGGCTCCGAGCAGGCAGCGCGGGGCCGCCCGCCTCCCGTCCCTCCCGGCCGGGCACTCACCGTCGGCGCAGCTCTGCGGGCAGCGGGGCCGGCGGCAGCGGCGCGGCTCGGGCCGGCATCGGGAGCGGCGCGGGGGCCGGGCGGGGGGCGCGGGGCGGGCTCGGGGCCCGGTTCGGGGCCCGGCTCGGCGGGACCGGGAGCGGCTTCGCGCGGAAACGAGCGGCGGGAGCGGGGCGGCGCCGACCACCGCGCGGGGGGAGCCGGCGCGCACCATGCCGCCGCCGCCGCGGGGGGGGACGGAGCCGGGCGGGGCGGGCGCCGCCGCGCCGGAGGGAGCGGGAGGGGAGCCGGGGGGAACCGGGAGGGCACCGGGAGGGTCGGGACGGTACCGGGAACGGGGGGAGGGTGGGGGGGAGAACGGGGAGGCCTCGGGGGGGGGGGGAACGGAGAGCTGAGGGGGGGAGTGGGAGGTACCACTGAGGGGAGACGGGAGGGACCATTGGAGGAGATGGGGGGACATGGGAGGAACCACTGAGGAGAAATGGGGGGACATGGGAGCGACCACTGAGGGGACATGGGAGGGACCATTGGAGGAGATGGGGGGACATGGGAGGAACCACTGGGGGGACATGGGAGGAACCACTGTGGGCGCGGGGGGAGCCGTATGGGCCGTACCACTGTGAGCGTGGGGGGAGGGGGGGGCGCACCAAGGTGGGTTGTACCACTGAGTCTCACAGGGCTGTACCACTGTATGGATTGGGGGGTGTCACCCCTGTCCCCCCAGTGCCACCCTCGTGTCCCCATTGCCACCCCAGGGTGACATCGGTGCCACCCCTGTCCCCCCCCAGGGACACCCAGTGCCACCCTCGTGTCCCCATTGTCACCTCAGGGTGACACCAGAGCCACCCCTGTCCCCCCCAGGGACACCCAGTGCCACCCTCGTGTCCCCATTGTCACCCCTGGGTGACACCGGTGCCACCCCTGTCCCCCCCAGGGACACCCAGTGCCACCCTCGTGTCCCCATTGTCACCTCAGGGTGACACCAGAGCCACCCCTGTCCCCCCCAGGGACACCCAGCGCCACCCTCGTGTCCCCATTGTCACCTCAGGGTGACACCAGAGCCACCCCTGTCCCCCCCAGGGACACCCAGCGCCACCCCCGTGTCCCCATTGTCACCTCAGGGTGACATCGGTGCCACCCCTGTCCCCCCCAGGGACACCCAGCGCCACCCTCGTGTCCCCATTGTCACCTCAGGGTGACATCGGTGCCACCCCTGTCCCCCCCAGGGACACCCAGTGCCACCCTCGTGTCCCCATTGTCACCCCAGGGTGACATCGGTGCCACCCCTGTCCCCCCCAGGGACACCCAGTGCCACCCTCGTGTCCCCATTGTCACCTCAGGGTGACACCAGAGCCAGCTCTGCCTCCCCCCAGGGACACCCAGTGCCACCCTCGTGTCCCCATTGTCACCCCAGGGTGTCCCCAATGTCACCACAGACCCCTCGTGTCCCACGTCACCTTTATTGTCCCCTTGGGGACACGAGCGTCCCCCCACGGTGTGGCCACACCCCAAATTTGGGGTAAAAAGGGACATTTTTGGGGAGTGGGGGGACCCCAGGGACAGGGACAAGGTCCCCCCCAAGTGTCCCCAAAACCCGATTTGGGGTCCCCAGGTTCCGAATTTATCCCCAAAAAATGATCGGGGGGGGGGGGGAGGGGTGTCCCAAATTTCCCCTAAAAACAGATTTGAGGGGTCCCAAAGCGTCCCCAAAAATGGATTTTGGGGCTCCCAGGGTTCCAAATTTCCCAAAAAAATCATTTGGGGACCCCAAAACGTCCCCAAAAAGCGATCCGGGGTTCCCAGAGTGTCCCCAAAAACCAGATTTGGGGACCCCAAAGTTCCCCAAACTCCCCCCCCCCCCCCAAAAAATCCATCCCGGGGGATCCCAGATTTGGGCTCCCGGGGCAGGTAAAAGCAGAAAACAAAATAAATTAAAAGCCGGGAGGGGTTTTTGGGGTGTGTCCCCTCGGTGTCCCCTCGGTGTCCCCTCAGTTCACCCGGAGCGCGTTGTCCTGCGCGGGAGCCCTGTGGGGACACAATTTTGGGGTGTTTTTGGGGGATTTTGGGGGAGGCAGGACCCCAGGGAGACACCCCCCCGACCCCAAACATCCCAGGAGAGGAGTGGGGACCCCAAAAACCTGGGGAGGGGCTGGATTTGGGGACATTTGGGGACATTTGGGGACATTTGGGGCTGGATTTTGGGACATTTGGGGACATTTGGGGCTGGATTTTGGGGACATTTGGGGCTGGATTTTGGGGTCACTTTGGGGACATTTGGGGCTGGATTTGGGGTCATTTGGGGCTGGATTTTGGGGACATTTGGGGCTGGATTTTGGGGTCACTTTGGGGTCATTTGGGGCTGGATTTGGGGACATTTGGGGCTGGATTTTGGGGACATTTGGGGCTGGATTTTGGGGTCACTTTGGGGACATTTGGGGCTGTATTTCGGGTCATTTGGGGCTGGATTTTGGGGACATTTGGGGCTGGATTTTGGGGTCACTTTGGGGACATTTGGGGCTGGATTTCGGGACATTTGGGGACATTTGGGGCTGGATTTTGGGGTCACTTTGGGGTCATTTGGGGCTGGATTTCGGGACATTTGGGGCTGGATTTTGGGGACATTTGGGGCTGGATTTTGGGGTCACTTTGGGGACATTTGGGGCTGGATTTCGGGACATTTGGGGCTGGACATTTGGGGCTGGATTTTGGGGACATTTGGGGCTGGATTTTGGGGTCACTTTGGGGACATTTGGGGCTGGATTTGGGGACATTTGGGGCTGGATTTGGGGGTCACTCAGGGGCCGGATTTCGGGATCATTTGGGGACAGGGCTGGATTGAAGAGGGAGAGGCAGATTTTGGGGTCATTTGGGGCGAATTTGGTGACAATTTGGGATTCTCCCACACCCCCAACCCCGCTGGAATCCTCCCCCCGCCCCCAGGTGACACCGAGGCCAAACCACCCAGGACGCCCGTCCCTTGGGGTGACCCCAAACCCCCAAAATTCCCCCCAAAACTCCCCCAAATCTCGGACCGGCCGCAGCAGCAGAGGGCGGAGCAGGAGGCGGAGCAGGAGGCGGAGCTGTCCCGGCGGAATTTCCCCGACTTGGGGCTGTCCCGACACTGAGCGATGAACGCCTGGAGCGGCGACAGCGGCAGCGGCGTGTCACCCTCCGACTGGTTCTGGGGACACACAGGGGACAGGGGACACATCAGTGTCACCTCCGGACTGGTTCTGGGGACACACAGGGGACGGGGGACAGGAGAATGTCACCTCCGGACTGGTTCTGGGGACACACAGGGGACAGGAGAATGTCACCTCCGGACTGGTTCTGGGGACACACAGGGGACGGGGGACAGGAGAATGTCACCTCCGACTGGTTCTGGGGACACACAGGGGACAGGGGACAGGAGAATGTCACCTCCGGACTGGTTCTGGGGACACACAGGGGACAGGGGACAGGAGAATGTCACCCCCGGACTGGTTCTGGGGACACACAGGGGACAGGAGAATGTCACCCTCCGACTGGTTCTGGGGACACACAGGGGACGGGGGACACATCAGTGTCACCCCCGGACTGGTTCTGGGGACACACAGGGGACGGGGGACAGGAGAATGTCACCCCCGGACTGGTTCTGGGGACACACAGGGGACAGGGGACAGGAGAATGTCACCTCCGGACTGGTTCTGGGGACACACAGGGGACAGGAGAATGTCACCCCCGGACTGGTTCTGGGGACACACAGGGGACAGGAGAATGTCACCTCCGGACTGGTTCTGGGGACACACAGGGGACAGGGGACACATCAGTGTCACCCCCGGACTGGTTCTGGGGACACACAGGGGACGGGGGACAGGAGAATGTCACCTCCGGACTGGTTCTGGGGACACACAGGGGACAGGAGAATGTCACCCCCGGACTGGTTCTGGGGACACACAGGGGACAGGAGAATGTCACCTCCGGACTGGTTCTGGGGACACACAGGGGACGGGGGACAGGAGAATGTCACCCCCGGACTGGTTCTGGGGACACACGGGGGACGGGGGACAGGAGAATGTCACCTCCGGACTGGTTCTGGGGACACACAGGGGACAGGAGAATGTCACCTCCGGACTGGTTCTGGGGACACACAGGGGACGGGGGACAGGAGAATGTCACCTCCGACTGGTTCTGGGGACACACAGGGGACGGGGGACAGGAGAATGTCACCTCCGGACTGGTTCTGGGGACACACAGGGGACAGGGGACAGGAGAATGTCACCCCCGGACTGGTTCTGGGGACACACAGGGGACAGGGGACAGGAGAATGTCACCTCCGACTGGTTCTGGGGACACACAGGGGACACACAGGGGACAGGAGAATGTCACCCCCGGACTGGTTCTGGGGACACACAGGGGACAGGGGACAGGAGAATGTCACCCCCGGACTGGTTCTGGGGACACACAGGGGACGGGGGACAGGAGAATGTCACCCCCGGACTGGTTCTGGGGACACACAGGGGACGGGGGACACATCAGTGTCACCTCCGGACTGGTTCTGGGGACACACAGGGGACAGGGGACAGGTCAGGGGACACAGGACAGGGGTCAGGGACAGGAGCTGTGACACCGGGGTGTCACCTTCGGGCTGGTTCTGGGGACAGGTGCAGGACAGGTGAGAGAACAAAGATGGAGCCAGGTGAGGGGACGAGGGGTGAGGTCACACACAGGTGATGTCACACACAGGTGATGTCACGCACAGGTGATGTCACGCACACACAGATGACGTCACACACAGGCGACAGGTGAGGTCACACCTGTCCGGCTCACCTTGATGGTGTCGTAGGAGCCGGTGACGATGAGGTCACGCACAGATAACACACAGGTGATCTCACACACAGATGATGTCACACACAGATGACGTCACACACAGGCAACAGGTGAGGTCACACCTGTCCGGCTCACCTTGATGGTGTCGTAGGAGCCGGTGACGATGAGGTCACGCACAGATAACACACAGGTGATCTCACACACAGATGATGTCACACACAGATGACGTCACACACAGGCGACAGGTGAGGTCACACCTGTCCGGCTCACCTTGATGGTGTCGTAGGAGCCGGTGATGAGGGCGATGAAGAGGCTGAGCACCATGTAGATGAAGAGGGCGCTGAAGGAGTACAGGTACACCTGGCTGAAGAGCCACACCAGCGCCCCGCTGGGCCGGAGAGCCACGAAGGTGGCGAACATGTCATCGCCATTGACCAGGGAGAAGAGACACTCGGACACCATGGACAGCGAGCGGAACTGGGGACAGGGACACCTGTGTCACCTGCGTGTCACCTGTCACACCTGTGCCGCACCTGTGTCACACCTGTGTCACACCTGTGTCACCCTCTGCGTCACCCCCATGGCATCCATGGGTTTGGGAATCTCCCAACCCCACAAACCCAAAATTTGGGAATCGCCCCACCTCACAAACCTGGGATCTGGGAACCTCATAACCCGAAACAGGGATTTGGAAGAAACCAAATCCCCTAAAACGGAATTTGGGAATCCCCCAACCCCAAACCCCGAAATTTGGGAACCTCCCAACCCCAAACCCCGAAATCTGGGAACCTCCCAACCCCAAACCTGAAATTTGGGAATCGCCCCACCTCACAAACCTGGGATCTGGGAACCTCACAACCCCCAAAACCAGGATTCGGAAGAAACCAAATCCCCCAAAACGGAATTTGGGAATCCCCCAACCCCAAACCCCGAAATTTGGGAACCTCCCAACCCCAAATCCCGAAATTCGGGACGTTCCCGTTCCCACCTTGACGTGGTGCGGGCCCAGCACGATCCAGCCGCAGAAGCAGTAGCCCAGATAAATCACGGCCACGCAGCAGCAGAAACGCATCACGTTGGGCAGCGCCACGCGCAGCGTCACGATCAGGATCTGCGCAGGGAAAACGGGAAAACCGGGGATTATCCACACGTGGGGTGGGAAAAACGGGGGTTCGGGGCAGGAAAACGGGGATTATCCACGTGTGGGGTGGGAAAAACGGGGGTTCGGGGCAGGAAAACGGGGGTTTGGGGAAGGAAAACGGGGATTATCCACGTGTGGGGTGGGAAAAACGGGGGTTCGGGGCAGGAAAACGGGGGTTCGGGGCAGGAAAACGGGGGTTCGGGGCAGGAAAACGGGGATTATCCACGTGTGGGGTGGGAAAAACGGGGGTTTGGGGCAGGAAAACGAGGATTTGGGACAGGAAAATGGGGATTTTCCACGTGTGGGGCGGGAAAAATGGGAATTGTCCCCACGCCATGCATCACAAAGAGGATTCTGGGCAGGAGAAATGGGATTTAACCCTGTCCCTGCCCGCTGACCCCAGGTGACGTCCCTGTCCCCAGGTGACACTCCCATCCCCAGGTGACACAGGTGTCACTCACGTTGTACTTCTGGAAGAAGGTCAGGTACCGGATGACCCCGACCCACACCAGCAGCGTCGACGTCCCCAGCAGGATGCTGCACACGTCGTACCCCGAGAAATTCTGTTGGGGACACGGGGGACAGTGCCACCACCGTGTCCCCAGGGCTGTCCCCAACCCCAGTGCCGGGCCCGCACAGGGGACAGAGGGGCTCCCAGGTGGCATCCGGGACACTCGGGACATTGTCACCGGGCCAGTGACAGCACCCAGGGGTGGCAACGTCCCCTCCCAGGGCTCCAGCGACACCCCAGGACATTGTCACCGGGCCATCGAACCCCTGGGGGCGGTGACAATGTCCCCTCCCGCTGTCCCCAGGGTGTCCCCGGGGTGACCTTGGCCTCGATGCCGATCTTGAGCACGGTGCCCAGCACGGTGAGCACGTCGCTGGTGACGAGCAGCAGGTACCACCCGTTGAGGAACTCCAGGCGCTCCCACGGGGACACGGCCCGGCCACGGCGCCGCTGGAACCGGCTGAACTCCTGTGGGGACACCCAAAGTGTCACTGTCACCTCACAGGGACAGGGACACGGCCACGGCGCCGCCGGAACCGGCTGAACTCCTGTGGGGACACCCAAAGTGTCATTGTCATTGTCACTGTCATTGTCACTCCCATGGGGACACGGCCCGGCCACGGCGCCGCCGGAACCGGCTGAACTCCTGTGGGGACACCCAAAGTGTCACTGTCACCTCACAGGGACAGGGACACGGCCACGGCGCCGCCGGAACCGGCTGAACTCCTGTGGGGACACCCAAAGTGTCACTGTCACCTCACAGGGACAGGGACACGGCCACGGCGCCGCCGGAACCGGCTGAACTCCTGTGGGGACATTGTCACTGTCATTGCTGTTATTGTCATTGTCACTGTCACTGTCACCTCATAGGGACAGGGACACGGCCATGGCTCCGCTGGAACCGGCTGAACTCCTTTGGGGACACCAACATTGTCATTGTCATTGTCACCTCACAGGGACACAGCCCGGCCATCCCCTAAACCCCGTAAATCCCATAAACCCCATAAATCCCCTAAATCCTCCCCAAAGCCCATAAATCCCCCCAATCCCATCAATCCCACCCCCTAAACCCCATAAACCTCCCCCCCAATCCCCGAAATCCCATTCCCCACAGCCTGTAAACCCCACAAATCCCATAGATCCCCTCCCAAATCCCATAAATCCCCCCAATCCCATAAATCCCCCCAATCCCATCAATCCCATCCCCTAAACGCCATAAACCCCCTCCCAAATCCCCGAAATCCCATTCCCCAAACCCCGTAAACCCCACAAATCCCATAAATCCCCTCCCAAATCCCATAAATCCCCTCCCAAACCCCCCAAGCCCCCCGAGGCGAGCCGACCCTCTGCAGGAGGAGCCCGCGGGCGATGGAGCGGGCGCAGAGCACCAGGGACAGCGAGCACACCCCCGTCACCAGCACATCGAAGGACAGGCGCAGGGAATTGTCACCTGCGGGGACACCCCGGGGACACTGTCACCTCCCCGGGGTCACCGTCACCTCCCGGGCGGGGACACCCTCGGGGTCAGGGGACACCCATGGGGACAGGGTCTATTGTCACCTCCCAGGGACAGATGCCACCGTGGTGTCATCTCTGTCAGGTGGGGAGGGGTGGTGGCACTCCCGGGGGACACCCATTGTCACCCGTTGTCACCCGTTGTCACCTCTCTGGGGCAGCCAGGGGTGGTGGCACTCCCAGGGGACACCCCACAGCCCATTGTCACCCGTTGTCACCCGTTGTCACCTCTCTGGGGCAGCCAGGGGTGGTGGCACTCCCAGGGGACACCCCACAGCCCATTGTCACCCGTTGTCACCTCTCTGGGGCAGCCAGGGGTGGTGGCACTCCCGGGGGACACCCCACAGCCCATTGTCACCCGTTGTCACCTCTCTGGGGCAGCCAGGGGTGGTGGCACTCCCGGGGGACACCCCACAGCCCATTGTCACCCGTTGTCACCTCTCTGGGGCAGCGAGGGGTGGTGGCACTCCCGGATGGCCGTGTGGGTGTCCAGGCGGATCCGCACTCGCCCGCTGTGGGCGCTGTTGTCAAACGTGACCTGGGGACACCCGGTGGCACTGTCACTGTCATTGTCACCGTCACCATCGTTGTCATTGTCACTGGCATTATTACTGTCACTGCCATCGGCGTTGTCACTGGCGCTATCGTTGTCACTGTCGCTGTCATTGTCACTGTCATTGTCACCGTCACCCTTACTGTCATTGGCATTACTATTGTCACTGTCACCGCCACTGCCTCTGTCACTGTCGTCACTGTTATTGTCGCTGCCATTGTCACTGCCCCTGTCACTGTCGTTGCTGTCATTGTCACCATCGGTCACTGTCACTGTCATTGCCACTGTCACCGTCACTGTCACACGCTGGCCCCCCCTGGGCCCACAGGGGGACAGCCAAGGGACAGAGGGACACTCAAGAGGGACACGAGGGGGACAGGAGCGGGACACCAGGAGGGGACATGAGAGGAGGACACTCCGGGGACACTCAGGGGACACTTGGGGACACGGGGAACACCCAGGGGACACTGAGGGGACACTGAGGGATATTTGGGGACACTGAGGGGACACTGAGGGGACACTCGGGGACACGGGGAACACCCAGGGGACACTTTGGGATATTTGGGGACACTCAGGGGACATTTGGGGACACTCAGACGACACTGAGGGGACACTCGGGGGACACTTGGGGACACGGGGAACACCCAGAGGACACTGAGGGGACACTGAGGGGACACTTCAGGATATTTGGGGACACTGAGGGGACACTCTGGGATATCTGGGGACACGTGGGGACACTCACGGTGACACTGAAGGTGTAGCAGTCGGGGATTTCGTGGTTCAGCAGCGTTTGGATGTTGATGGCCTTGAGCTGGAACTCCACGGTGACATTGATCAGCCTGAGGGGACACAAAACACCCCGGGAGGCCCCAAAATCTCCCCCAAAATCCCCCCCAAAAAACCCCAAAATCCCTCCAAAAAACCCCAAAATCCCCCCAAAAAAACCACCAAAATCCCCCCCCAAAAAACCCAAAATTCCCCCAAAAAACCCCAACATCCCTCCAAAAAAACCCCAAATCCCCCCCAAAAAAACCCAAAATCCCCCCCAAAAAACCACCAAAACCCCCCCCAAAAACCCCAAAAACCCGCCCCCAAAAAACCCAAAATTCCCCCAAAAAACCCCAAAATCCCCCCCAAAAAAACCCAAAATTCCCCCAAAAAACCCCAAAATCCCCCCCCAAAAAACCCAAAATTCCCCCAAAAAAACCCCAAAATCCCCCCAAAAAAACCCCCAAAATCCCCCCAAAAAAACCCCAAAATCCCCCCCAAAAAAACCCCAAAATCCCCCCCAAAAAAACCCCAAAATCCCCCAAAAAAACCACCAAAATCCTCCTGAAAAAAGGGAAAGTTCCACCTCAAAATCCCTCCAAAGAAAACGACAAAAAAGGGAAAATTCCGCCCCAAAACCCCTCAAGAAATCAGGGAAAAAGGAAAACTCGGCCCCAAAATCCCCCAAAAAGCACGGAAGGGGAAAATCCCGCCCCAAAATCCCCCAAAAAATCCCGGGAAAAGAAAAATTCCGTCCCAAAATCCCCCAAAAAATCCCGGGAAAAGAAAAATTCCGTCCCAAAATCCCCCAAAAAATCCCGGGAAAAGAAAAATTCCATCCCAAAATCCCCCAAAAAATCCCAGGAAAAGAAAAATTCCGTCCCAAAATCGCACGCAGGAATTCGGGAACAAACCCCACAGTGGGATTTTTGGGATGGGGAACGGCCCTGGGCAGGGTTTGGGGGGATTTTGGGATTTACCTGTGGAACTGGAGGGTGAAGTTGCCGTCGGTGCCGTCCAGCGGCGGCGGCCGGGGCTCCCCGGGGTGCACCCCCAGGCACTCTGTGGGGTCGGGATTTGGGGTCAGGGAATCCCGGGAATTGCCAAATCCTGAATCCCGAATGCCGCGGGGCTGTTCGGAATGTTCCAGGATCATGCCAAACCCCACACCTCAAATCCCCTGGGAGCATCCCAAACCCCAAATCCTGCACCCCAAACCCAAACCCTGCACCCCAAACCCCAAATCCTGCACCCCAAACCCCACACCCCAAATCCCTTGGGAGCATCCCAAACCTAAACCCCAAATCCTGCACCCCAAATCCTGCACCCCACACCCCAAATCCCTTGGGAGCATCCCAAACCCAAACCCTGCACCCCAAACCCCAAACCCCAAATCCCGTGGGACCATCCTAAACCCCACACCCCAAACCCCAAACCCCAAATCCCGTGGGACCATCCTAAACCCCACACCCCAAACCCCACACCCCACACCCCAAATCCCGTAGGAGCATCCCAAACCCAAACCCAAACCCTGCACCCCAAACCCCAAATCCCGTGGGACCATCCTAAACCCCACACCCCAAACCCCACACCCCAAATCCCTTGGGAGCATCCCAAACCCCACACCCCAAATCCTGCACCCCAAACCCAAACCCTGCACCCCAAACCCCACACCCCAAATCCCCTGGGAGCATCCCAAACCCAAACCCTGCACCCCAAATCCCACACCCCAAACCCCAAACCCTAAATCCCGTGGGACCATCCTAAACCCCAAAGCCCAAATCCCTTGGGAGCATCCCAAACCCCACACCCCAAATCCCGCACCCCAAATCCCTTGGGAGCATCCTAAACCCCACACCCCAAACCCCACACCCCAAATCCCTTGGGAGCATCCCAAACCCAAACCCTGCACCCCAAATCTCGCACCCCAAACCCCACACCCCAAATCCCGTGGGAGCATCCTAAACCCCACACCCCAAATCCTGCACCCCAAACCCTGCACCCCAAACCCCAAATCCCGTGGGACCATCCTAAACCCCACATCCCCACACCCCAAACCCCACACCCCAAACCCCAAATCCCTTGGGAGCATCCCAAACCCCACACCCCAAATCCCACACCCCAAACCCCAAACCCTAAATCCCGTGGGACCATCCTAAACCCCAAAGCCCAAATCCCTTGGGAGCATCCCAAACCCCACACCCCAAATCCCGCACCCCAAACCCCACACCCCAAATCCCGTGGGAGCATCCCAAACCCCACACCCCAAACCCCACACCCCGCACCCCAAATCCCGTGGGACCACCCCGCACCCCGCAGTCCGCGTCCCCACCGGTGACCACGCTGGGGTCGATGTCGAAGGTGTCGTTGCCGGGGTCGATGTTCCCCCTGCGGAAGAAGCGCTGGCACAGCCGCAGCTCGGGGACAGCGCCGGGGACAGCCCCGGGGACACCGTAGGCGTAGTGACCCAGGGTCTCGTTGGGGACAGCCAGGTACTGCGGGGACAGGGACGCGGGGACCGAGGTGGCACCCGGGTGGCCCCAAATCATCCCCGTGTCCCCAGGCACTTCCGTAGCTCTGAGGACCTCCATGTCCCCAAAGCACCGTGTCCTCAACTCCCTCAATGTCCCCAACCCCTCCCGATGTCCCCAATCCCTCCTGATGTCCCCAATCCCTCCTGATGTCCCCAACCCCTGTCAGTGTCCCCGTGGCACCTTCTCGAGGACGAAGGCCAGGTGCTCCAGGAGGTCCTGATGTCCCCAACCCCTCCCGATGTCCCCAACCCCTGTCAGTGTCCCCGTGGCACCTTCTCGAGGACGAAGGCCACGTGCTCCAGGAGGTCCCCGCGGGTGTAGACGGCCGCGGTGTCATCGGAGCCGTCCTCGTAGCCCTTGAGGAACAGGTGCTTGAAGGCCACCGTGTTGTCCTCCTTGAAAGCCACCACCAGCTGGTTGCTGAGCCCAAACAGGATCAGCTGGGGACAAAGGCCACCACCCCTGTCACTGCCTGTCTCACCACGGTGACACCGCTGTGCTTTGTCCCAAAACGGTGTCACCCCCATGCTTGGGGACAAAGGTCAGGCCCTGTCCCACCCCGGTGACACCACCATGTTTCCTTCCAAAACGGTGTCACCCTCTGGCCGGGGACAGAGGCCACCGCTGCCATCAGCTGTGCCACCTCAGTGACGCTGCCATGCTTTGTCCCCGCCACTCCAGCGTCCCTTTCAGAGTGTCCCCATGTCCCCTCCCTGCTGGCCCTGGCACCTCCTCCCCAATGTTCCCATGCCCCCTGCCCGGTGTCCCCATGTCCCTGTGTCCCCTCCCTGGTGTCCCCATGTCCCTGTCCCCCATCCATGGTGCCCTGTGTCCCCTCCCTGTTGTCCCTGTGTCCCCTCCCCGGTGTCCCCATGTGCCCATGTCCCTGTGTCCCTTCGCAATGCCCCCATGTCCCCACGTCCCCTCCCCGGTGTCCCCATGTCCCCATGCCCCCACCCCGGTATCCCCGTGTCCCCTCCCCGGTGTCCCCATGTCCCTGTGTCCCCTCCCCGGTGTCCCCATGTCCCCATGTCCCTGTGTCCCCTTCCCGGTGTCCCCATGTCCCTGTGCCCCCTCCCTTGTATCCCTGTGTCCCCTCCCCGGTGTCCCCATGTCCCCATGCCCCTGTGTCCCCTCCCCGGTGTCCCCATGTCCCCATGTCCCTGTGTCCCCTTCCCGGTGTCCCCAAGTCCCTGTGCCCCCTCCCCGGTGTCCCCATGTCCCCATGTCCCTGTGTCCCCTCCCCGGTGTCCCCATGTCCCTGTGCCCCCTCCCCGGTATCCCTGTGTCCCCTCCCCGGTGTCCCCATGTCCCCATGTCCCCGTGTCCCCTCCCCGGTGCCCCCATGTCCCTGTGCCCCCTCCCTGGTATCCCTGTGTCCCCTCCCCGGTGTCCCCATGTCCCCATGCCCCTGTGTCCCCTCCCCGGTGCCCCCATGTCCCTGTGCCCCCTCCCTTGTATCCCTGTGTCCCCTCCCCGGTGTCCCCATGTCCCCATGCCCCTGTGTCCCCTCCCCGGTGTCCCCATGTCCCCATGTCCCTGTGTCCCCTCCCCGGTGTCCCCATGTCCCCATGTCCCTGTGTCCCCTTCCCGGTGTCCCCATGTCCCTGTGCCCCCTCCCCGGTATCCCCGTGTCCCTCCCCGGTGTCCCCAGCCCATCACGCTGCGGTCCCCGCCGGTGTCACCTGCACGGTGACAAGGACGATCTTGGCCAGCTGCAGCGCCAGCTTCACGGGCCGCCTGCCGCGGGCCCGGTACTTATCGCAGGGGCTCATGAAGAAATACTTGAGGCGCCGCCGCAGCTCCTCCTCCTCCTCCTCCTCATCTTCCTCCTGCTCCGGTACCGGCGGCGCAGGGGCCGCCTCGGCCGTGCCGTACCCGGGGCGGCGGCTCAGCAGCCGCTCGGTCTCTGGGGACACCCGAGGCTGTCACCGCGGTCCGGTGTCCCCGGAAGCGGCGCACGGCGTCCCTCGGAGCCGTCCAACCAGGCCGGGCCCGCTCCCCGCCGCCCTCTGGCGCCGGTGTCACCTCCCGCTTCCCGATACTCCCAGAGCCCGTGTGCCCATTGTACCGGGCCCATCCCGGTCCGGATCGCATTCCCGCTCCGGTCCCCGGTGCCTGTCCCCATTCCCGGTCCCGGTCCCCTCTCACCGGACGCCGCCGCCATCGCTCCGGCCCCTCCCCGCCCCTCACGTCGCGAGGAAACCCCGCGCTGCATCCGCCCACCAATCACAACGCGCGATCGCTCCCGTATTTCCATAACCACGCCCCGCGGCTCGGCCCCGCCCAGCCCCAGCTGCAGCCGCCTCCGGGCGTTATTTCCTCCCAGTTCCCTCCCAGCGCTCCCAGTAAGAGCGAGACCGGGAGGGAAAGCGCTCCCAGTTCCTTCCCGCTGCGCTCGGCATCGCTCCCGCTGCTCCCGGGATCGCTCCCGGGGCCGCGCGGGCCGGGGCCGCTTTGGAACCCCCCCCGGGCAGAGCGCGGCTGCTTTGGGGTGTCGGCACCGCCCGGGCCGGGCTGGGAGCGGAGGAGCAGCGGGAGGAAGAGGAGGGACAGAGCCGGAGGAGGAACAGGGAAAGGGAAAGAGAAAGAGAAGAGCAGCAGGAAAAGGAGGGACAGAGGACAAGGAAAGGGAGGAGCCGGAAGAGGAGGGCAAGGAGAGGAAGAGGAGGGCCCGGAGGAAGAGCCGCAGCAGCAGCAGCAGCAGCAGCAGCAGCAGCACGCCGTTCCCCCGCCCGCCCGCTCCGGCCGCAGCTCCCCCGGCTCCGGCAGCATCGCCCCCCCGGAACCCGCAGGTGAGCGGGGAGGGGGAGCTCGCCCCAAATCCATGGCGGGGCTCTCCGGGAGCCTTTTCCTGCGGGCCGGGGGATGTTGGGATCCTGCAGGAGCCCAAAGCCCAGCCGGAAATGGCCCCGGAGGGATCTCGGCGGCTCCCACGTGGCGATGGCCCGGTGCCGGCGGGCAGAGCCTGGACATGAGCGGGCTCCGGGCCCCCCGAGGCTGAAAGGGGCGCTGACTTGTGCAGCTGCGCTTGGGCGGCGCCGCCATCCAAGGCTCCCAAGGCGCTCAGCCCTTGTTTTCCCCCCCAAAGCAGGATTTCCCGGTCCCAAACCTCGGCCCGATGGGGAAGGCCGCGAGGAAGAGGAAGGTGTCCCGGGAGCCGCAGGCAGGTGAGGAGGAAGTCAGCGGCCCTTTCCCCGTCGAGGGCATCTCCTTCCCCTTGGCTGCGGCGCGGAGACAAATCCCATCCTGTCCTTGTCCTTCCTCCCGCAGACACGGAGCTGAGCACGGAGCCCGGGGAGGACAAATCCCCGCGGCAGGAGCTCGTGGGAGAGGCCGCTGGCAGCGGCTCCACGGCGCAGGAACGCAACGGGGAGGAAAAGCCCCGGAGATCCCGCGCCAGGACGGGCTGCAAACGCACATCTCGGGGATCCCAGGAGGAAAGACCCGCCCTGGGCGGCAGCTCGGAGCTGGGGCACCCTGAGACGCTTCTCGATGGGGAGAAGCGCCACAAGTGCTCGGAATGCCAGAAGAGCTTCAGGCGGAAATTCCACCTTACTGCCCACCAGAGAACGCACACCGGGGAGAGGCCCTACGAGTGCGGCCAGTGCAGGAAGAGGTTTTACACCAGCTCCTGCCTCCTCAAGCACCAGCGGGTTCACACGGATGAGAGGCCTTTCCACTGCCCGGACTGCGGGATGGGCTTCAAAGAAAATGGAACCCTCATCATCCACCGGCGCATCCACACCGGGGAGAGGCCCTACCAGTGTGGCCAGTGCAGGAAGAGGTTTTACACCAGCTCCTCTCTCCTCAAGCACCAGCGGGTTCACTCGGATGAGAGGCCCTTCCGCTGCCCCGACTGCGGGATCGGCTTCAAAGGAAAGGGAACCCTCATCAACCACCGGCGCATCCACACCGGGGAGAGGCCCTACGAGTGTGGGGAGTGTGGGAAGAACTTCAAACACAGGTCCACCCTGAATGGCCACCAGAGGGTCCACACCGGGGAGAGGCCCTACGAGTGTCCTCAGTGTGGGAAGAACTTCAAACACAGGTCCACCCTGAATGCCCACCAGAGGGTCCACACCGGGGAGAGGCCCTACAAGTGTCCTCAGTGTGGGAAGAGCTTCCACCAGAGCTCCAAAGTGATCAGACACCAGAGGAGCCACAGCAGGGAGAGGCCCTACAAGTGTGAGCAATGCAGGAAGAGGTTTCAGACCAGCTCCAGTCTCCGCCGGCACCAGCGGGTTCACTCGGATGAGAGGCCCTTCCGCTGCCCCGACTGCGGCACGGGCTTCAAAGAAAACGGCAACCTCAAAAAGCACCAGCGCATCCACACTGGGGAGAGGCCCTACGAGTGTCCTCAGTGTGGGAAGAGCTTCAGTTCGAGGTCCTGCCTGATTGCCCACCAGAGGAGCCACACCGGGGAGAGGCCCTACGAGTGTGCGGAGTGTGGGAAGAGCTTCATCCAGAGCTCCGACCTGATCAGACACCGGATGGTCCACACCGGGGAGAGGCCCTACGAGTGTGAGCAATGCGGGAAGAGGTTTCAGACCAGCTCCACTCTCCTCATACACCAGCGGATTCACACGGATGAGAGGCCCTTCCGCTGCCCCGACTGCGGGATGGGCTTCAAGCAAAACTGCATCCTCATCAGGCACCGGCGCATCCACACCGGGGAGAGGCCCTACGAGTGTCCCCAGTGTGGGAAGGGCTTCTCACAACGCTCCACCCTGACCCGACACCAACAGAGCAAGCACTGAGTAAGGCCATGCCACTGCCCCGAGTGCGGGAAGAGCTCCGCGCGCTGCTCCAGCTCCATCCCCCATGGGAGGATCCGCGCTGGATGATCCCCAGTGAGCCCCGGTGGGCAGAGCCCGGTGATCCCTGGTGCCGGTGACCCCTGTTGGGAACAAACCTGGCTGGGGGCTCCACGTCCTCCTGGCTCCACTGGGCACCTGGGTTTTCTTTTCATTTCTCTTTGTCCTTTCTAAACACACCCAAAACCTGAGTACAAATAAAGATTTTGGACTAAGGCGTGCATGGGGACACGGAGGGACCTTCCAGGGGCTGTGGGGGATGCTGGGTGCCAGGGAGTTGAGGGTTCCTGGCAGGGACTTGGGCCTTGCTCGGGGCTTTGGGCTCCCCAGGCCGAGCGGCTCCGGCTGCGCTGGGAGACCCTGGCGGAGGTTCTGGGGCAGCGGATCAAGGACCCCCTGCCCTGGAACTGTCCCCATGTCCCCCGTCCCGGTTCCCGGTGTCTCCGGTCCGGGATCCCCCTGTCCCCGCTGTCACTCCCCTTGCCCCCTGCCCGTTCCTGTGTCACACGACTCCCAGTCCCCTCCTGCTGCCATCCCACTCCCGTTCCCATTTCCAATCCCACTCCCAGTCCTTGGCCCTGTTCCTTGTCCCCATTCCCAATCCCTGTCATTTTCCATCCCTGCCCCATTATCCAGTCCCTCCTCTGCATTCCCTCTCCCATTCCCAGCCTTAGTCTGGTGTCCCTGGTCGAATTCTTGGTCCCTGTTCCAATTCCCAGTGTCATCCCCAGTCCCTGTCTCACATTCCCAGTCCCGTTCCTCATCCCACCCCCTTATTTCTGTCCCATTCCAACTCCGAGCCCGGTATTCCTGGTCCCATTCTTGGTCCCCGTCCCCATTCCGTGTATCGTTTCCAGGCCCTGCCTCGTATTTCCAGTCCCATTCCCGGTCCCTGTCCCCAGTCCCTGTCCCCATTCCCGGTCCCTGTCCCCATTCCCGGTCCCTGTCCCCATTCCCGGTCCCCCGTCCCGGTCCCGGTCCCTGTCCCCTCTCACCGGACGCCGCCGCCATCGCTCCGGCCCCTCCCCGCCCCTCACGTCGCCGAGGAAACCCGCGCTTCTTTCGCCCACCAATCACAGCGCGCGATCGCTCCTGTATTTGCGTAACTCCGCCCACGCGCCTTCAATAATCCCGGCGGGGAACTTTTCAAAAACCACGCCCACAAAACCACGAACACGACGGCGCGCAGCTCTGCACACCGCCAACCAATCACAGCGCGCGATCGCTACCGTATTTGCATAACTCCGCCCACGCACCTTCAATAATCCCGGCGGGAAAACTTTTGCATAACCACGCCCACAACACCACGAACAGGACGGCGCACAGCTCTGCACACCGCCAACCTATCACAGCGCGCGATCCCTCCTGTATTTGCATAAGTCCGCCCACGCACCTTCAGTAATCCCGGCGGGGAACTTTTCAAAAACCACGCCCACAACACCACGAACACGACGGCGCGCAGCTCTGCACACCGCCAACCAATCACAGCGCGCGATCGCTCCTGTATTTGCATAACTCCGCCCACGCACCTTCAATAATCCCGGCGGGAAAACTTTTGCATAACCACGCCCACAACACCACGAACAGGACGGCGCACAGCTCTGCACACCGCCAACCTATCACAGCGCGCGATCCCTCCTGTATTTGCATAACTCCGCCCACGCACCTTCAGTAATCCCGGCGGGGAAACTTTTGCATAACCACGCCCACAACACCACGAACAGGACGGCGCACAGCTCTGCACACCGCCAACCTATCACAGCGCGCGATCCCTCCTGTATTTGCATAAGTCCGCCCACGCACCTTCAATAATCCCGGCGGGGAACTTTTCAAAAACCACTCCCACAACACCACGAACAGGACGGCGCGCAGCTCTGCACGACGCCCACCAATCACAGCGCGCGATCGCTCCCGTATCTGCATAACCACGCCCCGCGGCTCGGCCCCGCCCAGCCCCGGCTGCAGCCGCCTCCGGGCGCTATTTCCTCCCAGTTCCCTCCCAGCGCTCCCAGTAAGAGCGAGACCGGGAGGGAAAGCGCTCCCAGTTCCTTCCCGCTGCGCTCGGCATCGCTCCCGCTGCTCCCGGGATCGCTCCCGGGGCCGCGCGGGCCGGGGCCGCTTTGGAACCCCCCCCGGGCAGAGCGCGGCTGCTTTGGGGTGTCGGCACCGCCCGGGCCGGGCTGGGAGCGGAGGAGCAGCGGGAGGAAGAGGAGGGACAGAGCCGGAGGAGGAACAGGGAAAGGGAAAGAGAAAGAGAAGAGCAGCAGGAAAAGGAGGGACAGAGGACAAGGAAAGGGAGGAGCCGGAAGAGGAGGGCAAGGAGAGGAAGAGGAGGGCCCGGAGGAAGAGCAGCAGCAGCAGCAGCAGCAGCAGCAGCAGCACGCCGTTCCCCCGCCCGCCCGCTCCGGCCGCAGCTCCCCCGGCTCCGGCAGCATCGCCCCCCCCGGAACCCGCAGGTGAGCGGGGAGGGGGAGCTCGCCCCAAATCCATGGCGGGGCTCTCCGGGAGCCTTTTCCTGCGGGCCGGGGGATGGTGGGATCCTGCAGGAGCCCAAAGCCCAGCCGGAAATGGCCCCGGAGGGATCTCGGCGGCTCCCACGTGGCGATGGCCCGGTGCCGGCGGGCAGAGCCTGGACATGAGCGGGCTCCGGGCCCCCCGAGGCTGAAAGGGGCGCTGACTTGTGCAGCTGCGCTTGGGCGGCGCCGCCATCCAAGGCTCCCAAGGCGCTCAGCCCTTGTTTTCCCCCCCAAAGCAGGATTTCCCGGTCCCAAACCTCGGCCCGATGGGGAAGGCCGCGAGGAAGAGGAAGGTGTCCCGGGAGCCGCAGGCAGGTGAGGAGGAAGTCAGCGGCCCTTTCCCCGTCGAGGGCATCTCCTTCCCCTGGGCTGCGGCGCGGAGACAAATCCCATCCTGTCCTTGTCCTTCCTCCCGCAGACACGGAGCTGAGCACGGAGCCCGGGGAGGACAAATCCCCGCGGCAGGAGCTCGTGGGAGAGGCCGCTGGCAGCGGCTCCACGGCGCAGGAACGCAACGGGGAGGAAAAGCCCCGGAGATCCCGCGCCAGGACGGGCTGCAAACGCACATCTCGGGGATCCCAGGAGGAAAGACCCGCCCTGGGCGGCAGCTCGGAGCTGGGGCACCCTGAGACGCTTCTCGATGGGGAGAAGCGCCACAAGTGCTCGGAATGCCAGAAGAGCTTCAGGCGGAGAGCCGACTTGATCACACACCAGAGGATCCACACAGGAGAACGGCCCTACGAGTGTGGGCAGTGTGGGAAGAGCTTCAGCCGCATCGGCCGCCTGATCCTCCACCAAAGGAGCCACACCGGGGAGAGGCCCTACGAGTGTGGGGAGTGTGGGAAGAGCTTCATCCAGAGCTCCAACCTGATCATCCACCGGCGCATCCACACCGGGGAGAGACCGTACGAATGTGAGCAATGCGGGAAGAGGTTTCACACCAGGTTCAATCTCCTCAAGCACCAGCGGGTTCACTCGGATGAGAGGCCCTTCCGCTGCCCCGACTGCGGGATGGGCTTCAAAGAAAACGGCAACCTCACAAAGCACCAGCGCATCCACACCGGGGAGAGGCCCTACGAGTGTCCCCAGTGTGGGAAGAGCTTCACTAAGAGCTCCTGCCTGATTGCCCACCAGAGGATCCACACCGGGGAGAGGCCCTACGAGTGTGCGGAGTGTGGGAAGAGCTTCATCCAGAGCTCCAACCTGATCAGACACCGGATGGTCCACACCGGGGAGAGACCGTACGAATGTGAGCAATGCGGGAAGAGGTTTCACACCAGGTACAATCTCCTCATACACCAGCGGATTCACTCGGATGAGAGGCCCTTCCGCCGCCCCGACTGCGGGATGGGCTTCTAAGAAAATGGCAACCTCACAAAGCACCAGCGCATCCACACCGGGGAGAGGCCCTACGAATGTGAGCAATGCAGGAAGGGGTTTCACACCAGCTCCAATCTCCTCATACACCAGCGGATTCACACGGATGAGAGGCCCTTCCGCTGCCCCGACTGCGGGATGGGCTTCAAGCAAAACTGCATCCTCATCAGGCACCGGCGCATCCACACCGGGGAGAGGCCCTACGAGTGTCCCCAGTGTGGGAAGGGCTTCTCACAACGCTCCACCCTGACCCGACACCAACAGAGCAAGCACTGAGTAAGGCCATGCCACTGCCCCGAGTGCGGGAAGAGCTCCGCGCGCTGCTCCAGCTCCATCCCCCATGGGAGGATCCGCGCTGGATGATCCCCAGTGAGCCCCGGTGGGCAGAGCCCGGTGATCCCTGGTGCCGGTGACCCCTGTTGGGAACAAACCTGGCTGGGGGCTCCACGTCCTCCTGGCTCCACTAGACACCTGGGTTTTCTTTTCATTTCTCTTTGTCCTTTCTAAACACACCCAAAACCTGAGTACAAATAAAGATTTTGGACTAAGGCGTGCATGGGGACACGGAGGGGCCTTCCAGGGGCTGTGGGGGATGCTGGGTGCCAGGGAGTTGAGGGTTCCTGGCAGGGACTTGGGCCTTGCTCGGGGCTTTGGGCTCCCCAGGCCGAGCGGCTCCGGCTGCGCTGGGAGACCCTGGCGGAGGTTCTGGGGCAGCGGATCAAGGACCCCCTGCCCTGGAACTGTCCCCATGTCCCCCCGTCCCGGTTCCCGGTGTCTCCCGTCCGGGATCCCCCTGTCCCCGCTGTCACTCCCCTTGCCCCCTGCCCGTTCCTGTGTCACACGATTCCCAGTCCCCTCCTGCTGCCATCCCATTCCCGTTCCCATTTCCAATCCCACTCCCAGTCCTTGGCCCTGTTCCTTGTCCCCATTCCCAATCCCTGTCATTTTCCATCCCTGCCCCATTATCCAGTCCCTTCTCTGCATTCCCTCTCCCATTCCCAGCCTTAGTCTGGTGTCCCTGGTCGAATTCTTGGTCCCTGTTCCAATTCCCAGTGTCATCCCCAGTCCCTGTCTCACATTCCCAGTCCCGTTCCTCATCCCACCCCCTTATTTCTGTCCCATTCCAACTCCGAGCCCGGTATTCCTGGTCCCATTCTTGGTCCCCGTCCCCATTCCGTGTATCGTTTCCAGGCCCTGCCTCGTATTTCCAGTCCCATTCCCGGTCCCTGTCCCCAGTCCCTGTCCCCATTCCCGGTCCCTGTCCCAATTCCCTATCCCCAGTCCCTGTCGCCATTCTCGGTCCCCAGTCCCTGTCCCCATTCCCGGTCCCTGTCCCCATTCCCTGTCCCCATTCCCGGTCCCCCGTCCCGGTCCCTGTCCCCTCTCACCGGACGCCGCCGCCATCGCTCCGGCCCCTCCCCGCCCCTCACGTCGCCGAGGAAACCCGCGCTTCTTTCGCCCACCAATCACAGCGCGCGATCGCTCCTGTATTTGCATAACTCCGCCCACGCTCCTTCAGTAATCCCGGCGGGGAAACTTTTGCATAACCACGCCCACAAAACCACGAACAGGACGGCGCGCAGCTCTGCACACCGCCCACCAATCACAACGCGCGATCGCTCCCGTATTTCCATAACCACGCCCCGCGGCTCGGCCCCGCCCAGCCCCGGCTGCAGCCGCCTCCGGGCGCTATTTCCTCCCAGTTCCCTCCCAGCGCTCCCAGTAAGAGCGAGACCGAGAGGGAAAGCGCTCCCAGTTCCTTCCCGCTGCGCTCGGCATCGCTCCCGCTGCTCCCAGGATCGCTCCCGGGGCCGCGCGGGCCGGGGCCGCTTTGGAACCCCCCCCGGGCAGAGCGCGGCTGCTTTGGGGTGTCGGCACCGCCCGGGCCGGGCTGGGAGCGGAGGAGCAGCGGGAGGAAGAGGAGGGACAGAGCCGGAGGAGGAACAGGGAAAGGGAAAGGGAAAGAGAAGAGCAGCAGGAAAAGGAGGGACAGAGGACAAGGAAAGGGAGGAGCCGGAAGAGGAGGGCAAGGAGAGGAAGAGGAGGGCCCGGAGGAAGAGCCGCAGCAGCAGCAGCACGCCGTTCCCCCGCCCGCCCGCTCCGGCCGCAGCTCCCCCGGCTCCGGCAGCATCGCCCCCCCGGAACCCGCAGGTGAGCGGGGAGGGGGAGCTCGCCCCAAATCCATGGCGGGGCTCTCCGGGAGCCTTTTCCTGCGGGCCGGGGGATGTTGGGATCCTGCAGGAGCCCAAAGCCCAGCCGGAAATGGCCCCGGAGGGATCTCGGCGGCTCCCACGTGGCGATGGCCCGGTGCCGGCGGGCAGAGCCTGGACATGAGCGGGCTCCGGGCCCCCCGAGGCTGAAAGGGGCGCTGACTTGTGCAGCTGCGCTTGGGCGGCGCCGCCATCCAAGGCTCCCAAGGCGCTCAGCCCTTGTTTTCCCCCCCAAAGCAGGATTTCCCGGTCCCAAACCTCGGCCCGATGGGGAAGGCCGCGAGGAAGAGGAAGGTGTCCCGGGAGCCGCAGGCAGGTGAGGAGGAAGTCAGCGGCCCTTTCCCCGTCGAGGGCATCTCCTTCCCCTTGGCTGCGGCGCGGAGACAAATCCCATCCTGTCCTTGTCCTTCCTCCCGCAGACACGGAGCTGAGCACGGAGCCCGGGGAGGACAAATCCCCGCGGCAGGAGCTCGTGGGAGAGGCCGCTGGCAGCGGCTCCACGGCGCAGGAACGCAACGGGGAGGAAAAGCCCCGGAGATCCCGCGCCAGGACGGGCTGCAAACGCACATCTCGGGGATCCCAGGAGGAAAGACCCGCCCTGGGCGGCAGCTCGGAGCTGGGGCACCCTGAGACGCTTCTCGATGGGGAGAAGCGCCACAAGTGCTCGGAATGCCAGAAGAGCTTCAGGCGGAAATTCCACCTTACTGCCCACCAGAGAACGCACACCGGGGAGAGGCCCTACCAGTGTGGCCAGTGCAGGAAGAGGTTTTACACCAGCTCCAGTCTCCACCGGCACCAGCGGGTTCACACGGATGAGAGGCCCTTCCGCTGCCCCGACTGCGGGATGGGCTTCAAAGAAAATGGAACCCTCATCATCCACCGGCGCGTCCACACCGGGGAGAGGCCCTACCAGTGTGGCCAGTGCAGGAAGAGGTTTTACACCAGCTCCTCTCTCCTCAAGCACCAGCGGATTCACACGGATGAGAGGCCCTTCCGCTGCCCCGACTGCGGGATCGGCTTCAAAGGAAAGGGAACCCTCATCATCCACCGGCGCATCCACACCGGGGAGAGGCCCTACGAGTGTGGGGACTGTGGGAAGAGCTTCCGTACGAGCTCCTACCTGATCAAGCACCGGATGATCCACACCGGGGTGAGACCCTACAAGTGTCAGGAGTGCGCCAAGAGCTTCAGCGATAGCTCTGACTACATCAAACACCAGAGGATCCACACAGGAGAAAGGCCCTACGAGTGCGGCCAGTGCAAGAAGAGGTTTCACACCAGCTCCTATCTCGTCAGGCACCAGCGGATTCACACGGATGAGAGGCCCTTCCGCTGCCCCGACTGCGGGATGGGCTTCAAAGGAAAGGGAACCCTCATCATCCACCGGCGCATCCACACCGGGGAGAGGCCCTACGAGTGTCCTCAGTGTGGGAAGAGGTTCAATTCGAGCTCCCACCTGACTGCCCACCAGAGGAGCCACACCGGGGAGAGGCCCTACGAGTGTGGGCAGTGTGGGAAGAGCTTCAAACACAGGTCCAGCCTGAATGGCCACCAGAGGGTCCACACCGGGGAGAGGCCCTACGAGTGTCCTCAGTGTGGGAAGAGCTTCAACCGGAGCTCAACCCTGATCAGACACCAGAGGAGCCACAGCAGGGAGAGGCCCTACGAGTGTGAGCAATGCAGGAAGAGGTTTCAGACCAGCTCCATTCTCCGCCGGCACCAGCGGGTTCACACGGATGAGAGGCCCTTCCGCTGCCCCGACTGCGGGATGGGCTTCAAAGAAAACTGCATCCTCACAAAGCACCAGCGCATCCACACCGGGGAGAGGCCCTACGAGTGTGAGCAATGCGGGAAGAGGTTTCACACCAGGTTCAATCTCCTCAAGCACCAGCGGGTTCACTCGGATGAGAGGCCCTTCCGCTGCCCCGACTGCGGGATGGGCTTCAAAGAAAACAGCAGCCTCACAAAGCACCAGCGCATCCACACCGGGGAGAGGCCCTACGAGTGTCCCCAGTGTGGGAAGAGCTTCAGTTCGAGGTCCTGCCTGATTGCCCACCAGAGGAGCCACACCGGGGAGAGGCCCTACGAGTGTGCGGAGTGTGGGAAGAGCTTCATCCAGAGCACCAACCTGATCAGACACCGGATGGTCCACACCGGGGAGAGGCCTTACGAGTGTGCGGAGTGTGGGAAGAGCTTCATCCAGAGTGCCAACCTGATCAGACACCAGATGGTCCACACCGGGGAGAGGCCCTACGAGTGTGAGCAATGCAGGAAGAGGTTTCAGACCAGCTCCACTCTCCTCATACACCAGCGGATTCACACGGATGAGAGGCCCTTCCGCTGCCCCGACTGCGGGATGGGCTTCAAGCAAAACTGCATCCTCATCAGGCACCGGCGCATCCACACCGGGGAGAGGCCCTACGAGTGTCAGGAGTGCGGCAAGAGCTTCAGCGATAACTCTTCCTGGATCAAACACCGGCGCATCCACACCGGGGAGAGGCCCTACGAGTGTCCCCAGTGTGGGAAGGGCTTCTCCCAAAGCTCAGCCCTGACCCGACACCAACGGAGCCAGCACTGAGGGCAGCCCTGCCGGCGCCCCGTGTGCGGGAAGAGCTCCGCGCGCTGCTCCAGCTCCATCCCCCATGGGAGGATCCGCGCTGGATGATCCCCAGTGAGCCCCGGTGGGCAGAGCCCGGTGATCCCTGGTGCCGGTGACCCCTGTTGGGAACAAACCTGGCTGGGGGCTCCACGTCCTGGCTTTCCCTGGGCACCTCAATACACCCACTGACCAACATCAGAAATCCGTTGTGGAGAGCGGATTTGTTGCCCTCTGACCTCAGGAAAATCTGTTTTTTGCATCTTGTGGTGGCGTCAAGCAACGCTGCGTGGCCCTCGGGGTCTTCTCCAACATTAATCCGTGGTTTCAATTCTCTGTGGCCCATGGGCATCTTCCACATCGAACGGGTATGGCCTGGGGGAAAACCCACGACTGTGGGGACAGCGGAGTGGAACCCCCATCCAAAAAAAGGTTCTTCCCACCCACCCAGGCACATGGAAACTAAAAGGTTTCTGCTGAACCCTTTGAAAGCCCTGAAATTGGGGGTAAAAATAAAGGTGTTGAACTCAGGAATGGATGGGGACGTGCAGGGGACAGTGACATGGGTGGGGACATGGAGGACATGTATGGGGACACAGACATGGGTGGGGACATGGGGGATATGTGGGTGACAGTGACAATGGTGGGGACATCGGGGGCATGGATGGGGACAGACATGGGTGGGGACATGGGGACAATGACATGGGTGGGGACACGTGGGGGACAACAACATGGGTGGGGACATGGGGGACAGTGACATGGATGGACATGGATGGGGACATGTGGGACATGGATGGGGACACAGACATGAATGGGGACGTGTGGGGGACAATGACATTGGTGGGGGGACATGGATGTTGATGGGGACATGGGGGGACATGGACATGGATGGGGACATCACGGACATGGGTGGGGGCGCAGACATGGGTCAGGACGTGTGGGGGACAATTGCATGGGTGGAGACATGGGGGACATGGATGGGGACTTTGGGGACATGGATGGGGACACAGACATGGATGGCGACATAGACATGGATGGGGACATGGGGGGACAGTGACATGGATGGGGACATGGGGGACATGGACATGGGTGGGGACATGGGTGGACATGGACATGGGGACATGTGGGACATGGGTGGGGACATGGGGGACACTGACATGGATGGACATGGACATGGATGGGGACAGTGACATGGATGGCGACATAGACATGGATGGGGACATGGGGGACACAGACATGGATGGGGACATGTGGGGACAGTGACATGGATGGACATGGACATGGATGGGGACACAGACATGGATGGCGACATAGACATGGATGGGGACATGGGGGACACAGACATGGATGGGGATATGTGGGGACAGTGACATGGATGGACATGGACATGGATGGGGACATGTAGGACATGGGTGGGGACACTGACACGGATGGGGACATGGGTGGACATGGACATGGGGACATGTGGGATGTGGGTGGGGACACAGACATGGATGGGGACGTGGGTGGACATGGATAGGGACATGTGGGACATGGGTGGGGATATGGGGGACAGTGACATGGATGGGAACATGGGTGGACATGGATGGGAACATGGGTGGACATGGATGGGGACATGTGGAACATGGATGGAGACATGGATCTCACTCTGGATGGACACTGGTCTGGATGGACACCAGACCCACAGATCCCAGCTGGACACTGGCCTGGATGGCCCCTGGCCCTGCAGCCCCCCAGCCCAGATGACCACCAACCTGTCCCCACCCCGGCCCACCCCCAGTCCCCCCCCCCCAGATAAACCCAATCCCCCATCGTCACCTCCTGGTTGTCCCTTCAGAGCCAGGGGGAAACTGAGGCACGGGCTGATGACAACGGGGGACTTCAGAACCCACCCTGGGCACCCCAAAACGAGCACACCCACCCTCCCAAAACTGTCACCGCAGCATCTCGGGACACCCCCCCCCCTCCCCCCCGCCGCGACCCCGCAGTCCTTTCGCGGTGTCCCCAAGCGGGAGAAGCGACATCACCTCCCCGAGGAGGAGGAGGAGGAGGAGGAGGAGGAGGAGGAAGAAGAGGTGAAGGGTGTGACTGAAACTCCTGCCCGGTCACATGGGGAAGCCGCGACAGGAACCGGAGCCGAGCGCAGCACCGGAGGTACCGCGGGGGGGGGGGGCGGACACGGGGGGAAAAGTCCCCAAAAATCCCCGAAGTCCCCTCGGGGGGGACGCGGGGTCGCGCAGCATCCTCTTGGGGGGGGGTGGGGGGAGAGGGGGAAGTGGCGTGGAGGGGGAGGGGATGTCCCCAAAAAATGTTGTCACCTCCCCCCGATAGGATGTGGGTCACCCCCCCCCCCCCCCCCCCCTCCCGCGCGCGCTTTTGGGGCGCTGGTGACAAATCGGCGGATGGAGGTGACAAAAAAGGTGCCACCTCGGGGCGGCGGGGGGGGTGGCGCGGTGAGGGGGGGTCCTGAGGTGGCACCAAAGTGTCCCCCCCCCCCCCCTGGGTGACAAAGGGGGGAGGGTCAGGGGTGTCCCCAAGGGGTTGGAGGAGCGGAGATGGGGGCGGGGGGAAGGGAAGCGCGGTCGGGCAGCGACGGAAACGTCTCCGGTCGCCGCCTGAGCCCCGGGCGCGGGGGGGGGTGGCGGGACACCTGTCACCCTGTCTGTCCGCTGTCCGTGTGTCCGTCTGTCCCTCTATCCCCCCGTCACCCTGTCTGTCCGCTGTCCGTGTGTCCGTCTGTCCCTCTATCCCCCCGTCACCCTGTCTGTCCGCTGTCCGTGTGTCCGTCTGTCCCTCTATCCCCCCGTCACCCTGTCTGTCCCCTGTCCGTGTGTCCCCCTGTCCCTCTATCCCCCCGTCACCCTGTCTGTCCGCTGTCCGTGTGTCCGTCTGTCCCTCTATCCCCCCGTCACCCTGTCTGTCCGCTGTCCGTGTGTCCGTCTGTCCCTCTATCCCCCCGTCACCCTGTCTGTCCCCTGTCCGTGTGTCCCCCTGTCCCTCTATCCCCCCGTCACCCTGTCTGTCCGCTGTCCGTGTGTCCGTCTGTCCCTCTATCCCCCCGTCACCCTGTCTGTCCCCTGTCCGTGTGTCCGTCTGTCCCTCTATCCCCCCGTCACCCTGTCTGTCCCCTGTCCGTGTGTCCGTCTGTCCCTCTATCCCCCCGTCACCCTGTCTGTCCCCTGTCCGTGTGTCCGTCTGTCCCTCTATCCCCCCGTCACCCTGTCTGTCCGC
Source organism: Chamaea fasciata (assembly GCF_029207755.1). Taxonomy (NCBI): domain Eukaryota; kingdom Metazoa; phylum Chordata; class Aves; order Passeriformes; family Sylviidae; genus Chamaea; species Chamaea fasciata. The sequence continues at coordinate 19,953 of NW_027094288.1, read as the reverse complement.
TGTCCGTGTGTCCGTCTGTCCCTCTATCCCCCCGTCACCCTGTCTGTCCGCTGTCCGTGTGTCCGTCTGTCCCTCTATCCCCCCGTCACCCTGTCTGTCCGCTGTCCGTGTGTCCGTCTGTCCCTCTATCCCCCCGTCACCCTGTCTGTCCGCTGTCCGTGTGTCCGTCTGTCCCTCTATCCCCCCGTCACCCTGTCTGTCCGCTGTCCGTGTGTCCGTCTGTCCCTCTATCCCCCCGTCACCCTGTCTGTCCGCTGTCCGTGTGTCCGTCTGTCCCTCTATCCCCCCGTCACCCTGTCTGTCCCCTGTCCGTGTGTCCGTCTGTCCCCTCGGCTGTCTGTCCCCCTGTCACCCTGTCCCTTTGTCCCCTTTGCACCTCGTCCCCCTGTCCCCCATCACCCTGCCCCTTGTCCCCTTGTCACCCTGTCCCCCCCCCCAAATTATTCTCCCCCAATCCCACCCCCCCCCCTCAAATCCAACCCCCTGGACCCCCCAAAATCAACTCCCCCCCCATCCTCCCACCCCTAAATCCAACCCCCCAAAATGCCTCTCCCCACCCCACAACCCCCAAATCCAACCCCTGAGCCCCCCAACTCAACTCCCCCAATCCCACCGCCCCAAAATCCAGCCCCTGGACCCCCCAAAACCACTCCCCCCACCCCACAACCCCCAAATCCATCCCCTGAGCCCCCCAACTCAACTCCCCCAATCCCACCGCCCCAAAATCCAGCCCGTGGATCCCCCAAAATTGCACCTCCTAACCCCAAATCCGACCCCCAAAATCACACCCCCCACACCACAACCCCCAAATCCACCCCCTGAACCCCCCCAACTCAATTTCCCCCAATCCCACCGCCCCAAAATCCAGCCCCTGGACCCCCCAAAACCACTCCCCCCCACCCCACAACCTCCAAATCCATCCCCTGAACCCCCCCAAACTCGATTTCCCCCAATACCACCGACACCAAATTCAACCCCTGGACCCCCCAAAATCACTCCCCCCCATCCCCCCACAACCCCCAAATCCAACCCCCCGAACCCCACCCCTCCAAAAACCCCCCCCAAACCCTCCCGTCTCCCCACAGATGGAGGCGGACCCCCCCCCGGCCTCCGCCGAGCCCCCCGCCCTGCTGAAAACCTACAAGTGGCGCACGGCCAGCCCCGGAGGGGACCCCGAAAAAGGCGGGGGGTCCCCGGGGAGCCGGCGCTGGGCTCGGCTGCAGGGCTGGAAACGTTCCTACAGCCACCCCGACACCGAGGGCGGCGACAGGGGGGGCGACAGGAGTGTCCCCAAGGCCACCGCGCGCCGCTCGCTCTTCCAAAGGGCGTTTTCCGCCCCCTCCAAAGCGCCCAAGGGTGCCCCGGGCGACACCAGGGGGGGACAGGAGGGGACGAGGCCACCCCTGCAGCGCTACCTGCGCTCCGTGGGCAGGAGGAGGGGACAGGGTGACACCGGAGCCAGGGCGGAGCCCGGGGGACAGGATGGGGCAGGTGAGAGAGGGGCGAGGGGAGGGGGGGTATGGGGTGGGAGGGGGGGGGTTTGGGGTGAGGGTGATGGATTTTGGGGGGGGTTTGGGGAGGGGGGGAGATGGATTTGGGGGTGATTATGGGGAGGGGCGTGGATTTTGGGTGGGGGGTGGTGGATTTTGGGGTGATTTTGGGGTGGGGCTGATGGATTTTGGGGTGTTTATGGGTGAGGGAGATGGATTTTGGGGTGATTTTGGGGTGGGGCTGATGGATTTTGGGTGAGGGGTGGTGGATTTTGGGGTGATTTTGGGGTGGGGGTGATGGATTTTGGGTGGGGGGTGATGGATTTTGGGGTGTTTATGGGTGAGGGAGATGGATTTTGGGGTGATTTTGGGGTGGGACTGATGGATTTTGGGGTGATTTTGGGGTGGGACTGATGGATTTTGGGGTGTTTATGGGTGAGGGTGGTGGATTTTGGGGTGATTTTGGGGTGGGAGTGATGGATTTTGGGGTGTTTATGGGGTGGAGGTGTTGGATTTTGGGTGGGGGACGGTGGATTTTGGGGTGGTTTTGGGGTGGGATGTGGATTTTGGGTGAGGGGTGGTGGATTTTGGGGTGATTTTGGGTGGGGGTTGCTGAATTTTGGGCTGATGATGAGTGGGAAATGATGAATTTTGGGATTCTGAATTTTGGGGTGCTGATGAGTGGGGGCTGATGTATTTTGGGGGGTTACCGAATTTTGGGATTCTGAATTTTGGGATGCTGAATTTTTTTTTTTTTTGAGGGGGTGCTGAATTTTTGGAGGTCCTGAATTTTGGGATTCTGAATTTTGGGACGCTGATTTTTTTTTTTTTTTTTGGGAAGGGGTCTTGAATTTTGGGGAGCCGACGGCTGTGAGCTGCTGGCCTGTCACAGCCCTGTCCCCTTTTGTCCCCCGTGCCGGGGCTGGCCCTGACGGTGGCACCGGGCCAGGCCCCGCGGCACCGGCACCGGGACCCGCCCAAACCGGCTCTGTCACCTCCGGTGCCACCCACGGGGCCACCGGGGCTTGTCGCCACACGTGTGGCCTGTCACACGGCCACGCCCACCCACGCCAGGACCACCCACGGGGATGGGCGTGGCCTGTCACTGCCACGCGGCCACGCCCACCAGCGGGGACACCACGTGGCCATGTGTCCCCTGGTGTCACCTCCCTCATGGTGGCATCTCCATGGCCATGTGTCCCTTGGTGTCACCTCACCCCTGGTGTCACCTCCGTGGCCATGTGTCCCTTGGTGTCACCTCACCCCTGGTGTCACCTCACCCCTGGTGTCACCTCCGTGGCCATGTGTCCCCTGGTGTCACCTCACCCCTGGTGTCACCTCCGTGGCCATGTGTCCCTTGGTGTCACCTCACCCCTGGTGTCACCTCACCCCTGGTGTCACCTCCATGGCCATGTGTCCCCTGGTGTCACCTCCCTCACGGTGGCATCTCCGTGGCCATGTGTCCCTTGGTGTCACCTCACCCTTGGTGGCATCTCCATAGTTATGTCACCTCACCTTTGGTGTCACCTCCATGGCCATGTATCCCCTGGTGTCACCTCACCCCTGGTGTCACCTCCATGGCCACGTGTCCCTTGGTGACACCTCCATGGCCATGTGTCCTTTGGTGTCACCTCACTCATGGTGGCACCTCCATGGCCACGTGTCCCTTGATGTCACCACCCCCCCCCCGTGGGTGACAGGGACACTGTGGGCAGCCACCCCCTGTCCTGTCCCCTCAGGGCCTCCCTTGGGGACATCCCCGCTGCCAGTGGTGACACCGATGTCACCCGACGCCACCGTGTGGGACGTGTCCCAGTTCTCGCTGGTGGACGGTCACCTGGTGCCACTGGGCAGGGACGAGGAGGTGGGTGGGGACATCGGGAGTGTCCCCTGGGGGGTGGCAGGGTGGCACTTGGTGTCCCCAGGGTGGGTGGCAGGGTGTCACCTGCTGTCCCCGCGGTGTCCCCAGGGGGCTGGCGGGGTGTCACCTGCTGTCCCCACGCTGTCCCCAGGGTCCCTGGCGCAGCAGGACCCGCGCTGGCAGTGCCACCTCCGAGGGGTTCACCAGGAGCCCCGAAAACGAGACCCCGCCCCCCAGCTCCCAGTTCGGCAACGTCAAGGTGGGACCGCCCTGTCACCTGTCACCTGTCACCTGTTATTGTCACCTGTCCCTGTCACCTGCGTGTCATCCCAGAGGTGACACAGAGCTGTCCCTGTCTCCTGTCCCATCCCTGTCCCCATCCCTGCCCCTGTCATTGTCCCCATCCCTGTCCCTGTCCCCTGTCCCTGTCATTGTCCCCAACCCTGTCCCTCTCCCCTGTCCCTGTCCCCATCCCTGTCCCTGTCATTGTCCCCATCCCTGTCCCTGTCCCCTGTCCCTGTCCCTGTCCCCATCGCTGTCCCTGTCCCCATCCCTGCCCCTGTCATTGTCCCCATCCCTGTCCCTGTCCCCTGTCCCTGTCCCCATCGCTGTCCCTGTCCCCATCCCTGTCCCTGCCCCCATCCCTGCCCCTGTCATTGTCCCCATCCCTGTCCCTGTCCCCTGTCCCTGTCCCCATCGCTGTCCCTGTCCCTGTCCCCATCCCTGTCCCTGTCCCCATCGCTGTCCCTGTCCCCAGGGGCTGCTCTGGAAGAGGCTCCTCCGGGACAGGAAAAGTCGCGGTGGCACCAAAAGTGACACGGTGGTGGCCGTCCCCGAGGGTGACAGGTAGGGGTCAGAGCTGGGGGGGACGTGGCAGTGACACTCCTGTCCCCATTTGGTGGCCCTGGTGACACTGCTGTCCCCTCAGGACCCCTTTTGGTGGCCCTGGTGACACTGCTGTCCCCTTTTGGTGGCCCTGGTGACACTGCTGTCCCCTCAGGGTCTCCAGCCGCAGCGGGTCCCGCGAGTCCCTGGTGTCACCCCCCGAGCTGGACCTGACTGGGGACAACGTCATCGTCCGGCCCGTGCACGGCAGCGTGGTGGGGGAGAGGTTCTGCTTCCAGGTGGGTCACCGTCCCTGTCACCCTCGGTGTCCCGTCACCCTCAGTGTCCCCTCGGTGTCCCCATCACCCTCAGTGTCCCCTCAGTGTCCCCATCACCCTCAGTGTCCCTTCAGTGTCCCCATCACCCGTGCTGTCCCCTCAGTGTGCCTGTCACCATTGGTGTCCCCATCACCCTCAGTGTCCCCTTGGTGTCCTCTCAGTGTCCCCATCACCCTCCGTGTCCCTGTCACCCTCAGTGTCCCCCTGGTGTCCTCTCAGTGTCCCCGTCACCCTCAGTGTCCCCTCAGTGTCCCCATCACCCTCCGTGTCCCTGTCACCCTCAGTGTCCCCTTGGTGTCCTCTCAGTGTCCCCGTCACCCTTGGTGTCCTGTCACCCTCAGTGTCCTGTCACTGTTGCTGTCCCCTGGCTGTCCCCGTCACCCTGGCTGTCCCCTCAGTGTCCCCTGGCTGTCCCCATCACCCTGGCTGTCCCCTCAGTGTCCCCTGGCTGTCCCCTCAGGTGATCACGGCCGAGGGCAGCCGCTCCTTCGGCTGCTCCTCCCTGGCCGAGCGCGACCGCTGGATCGAGGAGCTGCGCCGGACAGCCCAGCCCGACAAGGTGAGACACCTGGGGACACCTGGGGACACCTTGGGGGCAGCTGAGTACACCCTGGGGACACCCCGGGGACACCTGGGGACATCTGGGGGCACCCTGGGGGCACCTGGGTACACCTCGGGGACACCTGGGGACATCTCGGGGACACCTGGGGACACCTGGGGACCGGACAGCCCAGCCCGACAAGGTGGGACACCTGGGAACACCTGGGGACACCTGGGGGCTGGACAGCCCAGCCCGACAAGGTGGGACCCCTGGGGACACCTGGGGACACCCCGGGGACACCTGGGACACTTGGGGGCTGGACAGTCCATTCCAACAAGGTGGGACACCTGGAGACACCTGAGGACACCCTAGGGACACCTCAGGGACACCCTGGGGACACCCTAGGGACTCCTAGGGACACCCTGGTGACAGCTGGGGACACCTGGGGACACCCTGGGGACACCCTGGGGACACCCTAGGGACACCTCAGGGACACCCTGGGGACACCCTAGGGACTCCTAGGGACACCCTGGTGACAGCTGGGGACACCTGGGGACACCCTGGGGACACCCTGGGGACACCCTGGGGACACCCTGGGGACACCTGGGGACCGGACAGCCCAGCCCAACAAGGTGGGACCCCTGGGGACACCTGTGGACACCTCAGGGACCCCTGGGGACACCCTGGGGACACCTCAGGGACATCTGGGTGACATCCTTGACCCCACTCACATCCCCCTCGTACCCTTGGCCCCCGTTGTCCCCTTGACCTCACCCACACCCCTTTGTCCCCTTTGTCCCCCTCTGTCCCCTCCCCGCAGGACAACTGCGAGCGCCTGGAGCTGTCCCTGTCCCTCTGGGTCTACGAGGGCCGCGACCTCCCGGCGCGGCGCCGCCTCCGCTGCCACCTCCAGCTGGACGGCGCCGTCTTCGCCCGCACCTCCGCCAAACCCTCCGGCGCCGACGGCCAGCTCTTCTGGGGAGAGCTCTTCCAGCTGGCCGCGCTGCCCCCGGCGCGCGCCCTCACCGTGGCCCTGTGCCGCGACGACCACCCCGGACACCCCCTGGCCGCCGTCACCATCCCGCTGGCCGAGCTGGCGGCGGCCCGGCAGCCCCTGGAGCGTTGGTACCCCCTGAGCGGCGCCGGCGGCGGCGAGCGGGCGCCGGCGGTGAGGCTGCGCGGGCGGTACCGGCAGGTGAAGGTGTTGCCCATCGTCAGGTACAAGGAGCTGGCGGAGTTCATCACCTTCCACTACCGGGAGCTGTGCGGGCGCCTGGAGCCGGCCATCGCCGCGCGGCACAAGGAGGAGCTGGCCGGGGCCTTGGTGCGGGTGTTGCAGAGCACCGGGAAGGCCAAGGTGGGGTGGGGTGGGGTGGGATTGGAGGGATGGATGAGTTGGGTTGGGTTGGGTTGAGTTGGGTTGGGACTGATGGGATTGGTTGGGATTGGTGGGATGGATGGGTTGGGTTGGGTTGAGTTGGGTTGAGTTGGGTTGGGATTGATGGGATTGGTTGGGATTGGTGGGATTGGTTGGGATGGATGGGTTGGGTTGGGTTGAGTTGGGTTGAGTTGGGTTGGGATTGATGGGATTGGTTGGGATTGGTGGGATTGGTTGGGATGTGATGGTTGGTTGGGTTGGGTTGGGATTGGTTGGGATGGGATGGTTGGTTGGGTTGGGATTGGGTTGGGATTGGTTGGGATGGGATGGTTGGTTGGGTTGGGATTGGGTTGGGATTGGTTGGGATGTGGTGGTTGGTTGGTTTGGGTTGGTATTGGTTGGGATAGGATGTGATGGTGGGTTGGGTTGGGTTGGGTTGGGTTGGTATTGGTTGGGATGTGATGGTTGGTTGGGTTGGGATTGGGTTGGGATTGGTTGGGATGGGATGGTTGGTTGGGTTGGGTTGGGTTGGGATTGGTTGGGATGTGATGGTTGGGTTGGGTTGGGATTGGTGGGATTGGTTGGGATGTGATGGTTGGTTGGGTTGGGTTGGGTTATGACAGGACCACACCCATGGAAAACCCAACTCAGGAGAGCACCAGGACCTCCAGCGTGGCTTGACTCGGTCATTTCGGGGTCACAGCTGCCACCAAACCCTTCCCCACATGTCCCCTCAGTCGTTCCTGACCGACCTGGGCGTGGCCGAGCTCGACCGCTTTGATGACCACGAGGCCTTGATCTTCCGCGAGAACACCTTGGCCACCAAGGCCATCGACGAGTACATGAAGCTGGTGGGGGCCAAGTACCTGCAGGACACGCTGGGTACGCGCAGGGGACACGGGGGGGACGTGCCGGGGGGTGGCGGGGTGCAGGACACCTTGGGTGGCACCTGGGGACACCTCTGACCACCTATGGGGACATGGTGGTGACCACTCTGTCCCCTCGTGGGGTGTGGGGACACCCCTGACCGCTCACGGGGACGTGGTATGGACTTCTCCCGTCCATCCCCGCCCTGGTGACATCTCTGTCCCCTCACGGGCCGTCCCCTGTCCCCAGGGGAGGTGGTGGCCCGGCTCTGCAGCTCCGAGGAGAGCTCCGAGGTGGACCCCAGCAGGTGCTCGGGGCTGGAGCTGTCGCGGCACCGGCAGCACCTGCGGCAGGTGTGCGAGGAGACGCTGCGGCGCATCACCGACGGCTCTGAGTGAGGGACACCCCGAGGGGACACCCGAGGGGGGACACCTGGGGTGGCACCTGGGGACAGGAGAACCTGGGAGAAGCCCGGACGTGGGATTGGGACCGGGGACAGGATGGGCAGCAGGGTGGACCTGGGGACAAGCATGAGGACAGGGATGGGGGACAGACATGGGGGTGGGCACCACGAAGGACTCGGGGACAAGTTTGGGGACAAACACGGGGACAGAGATGGGGATGGGGTCTGTCCTGGGGTGGACATGGGGGTGGGAACAAGATGGACCTGGGGACAAGTTTGGGGACAGGGATGGAGATGGACACCAGGATGGACCCGGGGACAAGTTTGGGGACACGGATGAGCATCACAAAGGACCTGCGGACAAGTTTGGGGACACGGATGGGCTTCACAAAGGACCTGGGGACAAGTTTGGGGACAGGGATGGAGATGGACACCAGGATGGACTTGGGGACAAGTTTGGGGGACACGGATGGAGATGGACACCAGGATGGACCCGGGGACAAGTTTGGGGACACGGATGGGCATCACAAAGGACCTGGGGACAAATTTGGGGACAGGGATGGAGATGGACACCAGGATGGACCTGGGGACAAGTTTGGGGACACGGATGGAGATGGACACCAGGATGGACCCGGGGACAAGTTTGGGGACACGGATGGGCATCACAAAGGACCTGGGGACAAGTTTGGGGACAGAAATGGGGACGGACACCAGGATGGACCCGGGGACACCTCTGAGGACAGGAATGGACATGGTCACCACCCTTGGGCTACACACGGGTGCCAACCCCAGACACGATGCCACCACCACGCCAGGGCGCCACCACCCTGTCCCCTTGTCCCCTCACCGTGTCCCCCCCCCCCGGTCCCAGGTCGTTCCCGGCGGAGCTGGGCCAGGTGTTCGCGGCGTGGCGCGACGAGTGCGCGGCGCGCGGCAAGGCGGCCATCGGCCAGCGCCTGGTGTCGGCCTCGCTCTTCCTGAGGTTCCTTTGCCCGGCCATCATGTCCCCGAGCCTCTTCGGCCTCGTCCACGAGTACCCCGGCGAGGACACCGCCCGCGCCCTCACGCTGGTGGCCAAGGTCATCCAGAACTTGGCCAACTTCACCACGTAGGTGGCTCGTTGGGGACGGGGACGGGTGGCACTGGGGACGGGGACGTGGGGACGTCCCGGCCGCGGGCTGGGGAGAGGCGGCAGGGGGGAGATGGGTTGTCCCCAAGGTTGGGTTGTCCCCAGGTTTGGGTTGTCCCCAAGGTTGAGTTGTCCTCAACTTTGGGTTGTCCCCAAGTTTGGGTTGTCCCCAAATTTGGGTTGTCCCCAGGGTTGGGTTGTCCCCAGGGTTGGGTTGTCCCCAAGTTCGGGTTGTCCCCAACAGGCCATGGGACAGTTGGGTTGTCCCCAAGTCTGGGATGTCCCCAAGTTCGGGTTGTCCCCAAGGCACCACGGGACAGTTGGGTTGGATGGTCCCTGCTCCTGAAAGTGGCCTGTGACCATGACCGTGGTGGTGGCCCTTGTGACCACAACAATGACCCTTGACCATGACCCCTTGACCATGGTGGTGACCCCTTGACCATGACAATGACCCCTGACCATGTCAGTGACCTCAGACCATGCTGGTGACCCCTTGACCACGGTGGTGACCCCTTGACCATGACAATGACCCCTGACCATGACGATGACCCCTTGACCATGTCGGTGACCCCCAGACCATGACAATGACCCATGACCATGGTGGTGACCCCTTGACCATGATGATGACCTATGACCATGTCAGTGACCCCTGACCATGTCGATGACCCCTGACCACAACAATGACCCCTGACCATATCAGTGACCCCTTAACCATGACCCCTGACCCCTTGACCACGACCCCCGACCCCCAGGTTCGGCGAGAAGGAGCCCTACATGACCTTCATGAACGACTTCCTGGAGCAGAACTGGGCCACCATGTCCGAGTTCCTGGTGGCCGTGGCCACCCCCGAGGCCGGCGCCCACATGGCCACCTACGATGGCTTCGTGGACCTGGCCCTGGAGCTGGCCACCCTCCACCTGCTCCTCTGCGACATCTTCTCCGGCCTCGACCAGGTGCCACCACCCCTCTGTCCCCGACGCCGGGCGGGCCGCGCCTTCCCTCTCCGCCCCGGTGTCACCCGTGATGTCCCCCGCGGTGTCCCCGCAGGCCACCCAGGAGGAGCTGGAGCCGCTGCCCACCATCCTCAGGGCCATCAGGGAGGGGACGCCCGTCCCCGTGTCCGTCCGCCTCAGCTCCGCCGCCAGGAGGAGGTACCGAGGGACAACGGGGTCATCTGGGGACAATGGGGACAATGGGGGCAGTGGGGACAATGGGGACATCTGGGGACAATGGGGACAATGGGGGCAATGGGGACAGTGGGGACAGTGGGGACAATGGGGATATCTGGGGACAATGGGGACACCTGGGGACAAAGGGGACACCTGGGTGTCAGGATTTGGGGTCCCCTCTGATCTCGGCCACATTGGGGGTGCCCCATCTCCATCCCCTGTCCCTCCCCACCCCTTGTCCCCATGTCCCCTGTGTCCCCACAGCCCCTCGGAGCCCCCCAAACCCAGTTTGTCCCCTGTGTCCCCACAGCCCCTCGGAGCCCCCCAAACTCAGTTTGTCCCCTGTGTCCCCACAGCCCCTCGGAGCCCCCCAAACCCGGCTTTGTCCCCCCCCGGGACCTGGCCAAGCACAGCCCCCTGATCAAGAGCCAGTCCCTGACCAGCGTCCGGCGCGTCCGGGCCCACGAGGAGGGGACAGTGACAGTGACGACGGGGACAGAGCCAGAGCCGTCCCCGGAGCCCACCCCGGCCCCGGTGCCCCCCCGGCGCCGCCGGAACGTCCAGCGCACCCAGAGCGTCCCCGCCCAGGCCAAGGCCACCCGGGCTCCGGCCAAGCCGGACGGTGCCGGACGCGGCGCGGCCGAGGTGACACCCGAGGGTGACACGGGGTCACCTGTCGCCGGGGATGGCCCGGTGAGTCCTGACGGTCACCGGGGTGGTGGGGACGGGGGGGTTTGAGGGGTGTGGTGGCATTAATGGGGGGGCTGGTGACATTAATGGGGGTGTGGTGGCATTAATGGGGGTTTGGTGACAATAATTGGGGGTCAGGGGACATTAATGGGGGGCTGGTGGCATTAATGGGGGTCTGGGGACATTAATGGGGGTGTGGTGGCATTAATGGGGGGGCTGGTGACAGTAATGGGGGTGTGGTGGCATTACTGGGGATTTGGTGACAATAACTGGGGGGCTGGGGACATTAATGGGAGTCTGGTGGCACTAATGGGGGTGTAGTGACATTTATGGGAGTCTGGTGGCATTACTGGGGGTCTGGTGGCATTACTGGGGGTCTGGTGACATTAATGGGGGTCTGGTGACATTAACGGGGGTCTGGGGACATTACTGGGGGTCTGGTGACATTAATGGGGGTGTAGTGACATTTATGGGAGTCTGGTGGCATTACTGGGGGTCTGGTGGCATTACTGGGGGTCTGGTGACATTAATGGGGGTCTGGTGACATTAACGGGGGTCTGGTGACATTAATGGGGGTGTAGTGACATTTATGGGAGTCTGGTGGCATTACTGGGGTGTGGTGACATCAACGGGGGTGTGGTGGCATTAACGGAGGTCTGGTGCCACCAGCTGGGGTTGTGGTGACATTAACTGAGGATCTGGTGACAATAACGCGTGTCCCGGTGCCATCAATGGGACGTTACCGTGACAATCCCGGTGCCATTATGGTGACAATACCGGTGACATTACCGGCTGTCGCGATGTCGCGGTGCCATTACCGGCGACATTAACCGTGTCGCGGTGTCGCAGCCCCGGGGGAAGCAGCTGCGCTCGTCGGCGTCGCTGCCGCGCAAATCCACCGTGCCCTGGCAGCGCCTGGCCGAGGACCCGGGGGGCCCGGGCGAGCTCTACGCGCTGCGGCCGCTCGAGAAGGTAACGCCGGCTGTCCCCCGGTGTCCCCCGGTGTCCCCCGGTGTCCCCCTGGTAGCCCTCCGTGTCATCGCGGTGTCCCCAAGTGTCCCCGTCCCGGTGTCCCCAGCTCCCGGTAACTCGGTCCTCAGTGTCTCCAAGCCCTCAGTAACCCTGTCCCGGTGTCCCCAAACCTCCGGTGACCCTGTCTCGGTGTCCCCAGCCCCCGGTGACCCTGTCTCGGTGTCCCACAGTGTCCCCCTGGTAGCCCTCGGTGTCCTCGTGGTTGTCCCCAAGTGTCCCTGTCCCGGTGTCCCCAGCACGGGCGGCTGCTGGAGGCGCTGCAGGACAAGCTGGATGTCCCCAGTGTCCCCAGTGTCCCCAAGCCCCCCGGTGACCCCGTGGCGGTGTCCCCAAGCCCCCGGTGACCCTGTCGCCGTGTCCCCAGCACGGGCGGCTGCTGGAGGCGCTGCGGGACGGGCTGGAGCGGGCGGTGTCCCCAGTGTCCCCAGTGCCCCCGTGGCGGTGTCCCCAAGCCCCCGGTGACCCTGTCGCCGTGTCCCCAGCACGGGCGGCTGCTGGAGGCGCTGCGGGACGGGCTGGCCGAGCTGCGGGAGCGCCTGGAGCGGGCGGAGGCGCGGGCGGCGCGGGCCGAGGAGCAGCAGCGGGAGCGCCTGGAGCGGATCCGGGGGCAGCTGGACGAGGGCAACGCCCGAGCCGCCAACCTGGCGGCCAGGTGAGGCCCGGGGGCGCCCCCGAATTGGGGTGGGGGGCCCCGAAATCGGGGGGAGAACACCTGGGGTTGTCACTAAACAGGGGGACCCTAAATAAAGGGTGTCCTAAACCTGCGAGTGACCCAGTTTGGGGTCCCAGCCCGTTTTGGGGTCCCAGTTTGGGGTCCTCTCGTTTTGGGGTCCCAGTTTGGGGTGTCCCGTTCCGGGGTCCCAGCCCGTTTTGGGGTCCCAGTTTGGGGTCCTCTCGTTTTGGGGTCCCAGTTTGGGGTGTCCAGTTTCGGGGTCCCAGCCCGTTTTGGGGTCCCAGTTTGGGGTCCCCCCAGTTTGGGGTGTCCCGTTCCGGGGTCCCAGCCCGTTTTGGGGTCCCAGTTTGGGGTCCCCCCAGTTTGGGGTGTCCAGTTTCGGGGTCCCAGCCCGTTTTGGGGTCCCAGTTTGGGGTCCCCCCGTTTTGGGGTGTCCCGTTCCGGGGTCCCAGGCCGTTTTGGGGTCCCAGTTTCGGGTCCCAGTTTGGGGTGTCCCGTTCCGGGGTCCCAGCCCGTTTTGGGGTCCCAGTTTGGGGTCCCCCCAGTTTGGGGTGTCCCGTTCCGGGGTCCCAGCCCGTTTTGGGGTCCCAGTTTGGGGTCCCCCCAGTTTGGGGTGTCCCGTTCCGGGGTCCCAGCCCGTTTTGGGGTCCCCCCCAGTTTGGGGTCCCAGTTTGGGGTGTCCCGTTCCGGGGTCCCAGCCCGTTTTGGGGTCCCAGTTTGGGGTCCCCCCAGTTTGGGGTGTCCCGTTCCGGGGTCCCAGCCCGTTTTGGGGTCCCAGTTTGGGGTCTCCCCGTTTTGGGGTGTCCCGTTCCGGGGTCCCAGCCCGTTTTGGGGTCCCAGTTTGGGGTCCCAGTTTGGGGTGTCCCGTTCCGGGGTCCCAGCCCGTTTTGGGGTCCCAGTTTGGGGTCCCCCCAGTTTGGGGTGTCCCGTTCCGGGGTCCCAGCCCGTTTTGGGGTCCCCCCCAGGCTGACGGCGGCCGAGGGCAGCCGCAGGAAGGATTTGGAGCGGCTGAAAACCAGCGAGGAGAAGGGCCAGGAACTGGTGAGGGGACACCGAGGGGACAGTGGGGACACGAGGGGACACCGAGGGGACAGCGGGGACACCGAGGGGACATTAGGGACACCGAGGGGACAGTGGGGACACGAGGGGACACCGAGGGGACAGCGGGGACACCGAGGGGACATTGGGGACACCGAGGGGACATCGGGGACACGAGGGGACACCGAGGGGACAGCGGGGACACCGAGGGGACATTGGGGACACCGAGGGGACATCGGGGACACGAGGGGACACCGAGGGGACAGCGGGGACACCGAGGGGACATTGGGGACACCGAGGGGACACCGAGGGGACAGCGGGGACACCGAGGGGACATTGGGGACACCGAGGGGACACCGAGGGGACATTGGGGACATCGAGGGGACATTGGGGACACCGAGGGGACAGCGGGGACACTGAGGGGACACCGAGGGGACACCGAGAGGACGTTGGGGACACTGAGGGGATATTGGGGACACCGAGGGGACAGCGGGGACACCGAGGGGACATTGGGGACACCGAGGGGACAGCGGGGACACTGAGGGGACACCGAGGGGACACCGAGAGGACGTTGGGGACACTGAGGGGATATTGGGGACACCGAGGGGACAGCGGGGACACCGAGGGGACATTGGGGACACCGAGGGGACAGCGGGGACACTGAGGGGGACACTGAGGGGACACTGGGGACACTGAGGGGACACAGACGTGACCCTTAGGGGGCCACAGGGTGACATGGAGGTGACAGAGGAGACACAGGGTGACCCCCTCGGTGACACGAGAGGTGACAGAGGTGACACAGAGGGTGACCCCTCGGTGACACTGGTGTCCCCGCAGGAGCGGCGGCTCTCGGGGCTGGAGCGGGAGGTGCGCAGGGCTCGGGGACATCCCCACGCTGTCCCCGTGTCCCCAAGGGGCTGCGACGAGCCGGGGGACGACGGCCAGGCCACCAGCGTGTGACACCGGCTGTCGCCGAGGTGACGAAGGATGTCGCCGAGCTGTCGCCACGCCCCCCCCCCCCCCTCGGGAATAATAAACGATGTCATTGTCACCTGTCGTGTCACCAGTGCCAGCTCCGGCGACATCCCCCCCCCCAGGCCTTGGGGACACTTTGGGACATCCCCTTGTGTCCCCCCACCCTGTGTCCCCTTGATGTCCCCAATGTGTCCCCAGCGCCTCGTTTTGGGGCGGGGGGGACACGCCGGGGACATTTTTGGGAGGTTTGGGGACATTTTGGGGGACATTTTGGCGGACGTTTTGGGGACACTTGGGGGAGAATTTGGGAGACAGTTTTTGGGGAGTCGCCCCGTTTTTTGGGGCTTTTTTCCCCCCCGGTTTATTTCGGGGTGCCGGGTTTTTTGGGGTGCCCGGGGATGACAATGTCATCCCATCACTGTCCCCAAATGTCCCCAAATCCCCATTAATCCTGACATTAAGCACACACACCATGGGTTTGCATTTGGGGTCACCCCGATTTTGGGATCCCCCCCCGGTTTATTTCGGGGTGCCGGGTTTCTTGGGGTGCCAGAGGTGCCCGGGGATGGTGAAGGCGTCCCCTCAATGTCCCCAAATGTCCCCAAATCCCCATTAACACCAAACACTGAGCTCACACCATGGGTTTGCATTTGGGGTCACCCCGTTTTTTGGGATCCCCCCCCGGTTTATTTCGGGGTGCCGGGTTTCTTGGGGTGCCAGAGGTGCCCGGGGATGGTGAAGGCGTCCCCTCAATGTCCCCAAATGTCCCCAAATCCCCATTAACACCAAACACTGAGCTCACACCATGGGTTTGCATTTGGGGTCACCCCGTTTTTTGGGATCCCCCCCCGGTTTATTTCGGGGTGCCGGGTTTCTTGGGGTGCCAGAGGTGCCCGGGGATGGTGAAGGCGTCCACGCTGCCGCTCATGGTGCGCGCCGGCAGGCGGCAGAAGCGCCGCTGGTCCGACTGGTATTTGTACAGGGCCTCCACCATGGGCAGGGGGACGCTGCGGGGTCCCGAGCCCGAGAGGCGTTTCAGGCTCGGGGGGATCCCCCCCAAAGCGTAAACGCCCCGGAACTGGCAGCCCCCGTCCCGGAACAGGATCAGCAGCTGTTGGGCTGAGCTTTGTTCCATTTCCTGGGGGGGGAGGGAAGCAGGGGGTTGTAAAGGGGGGATTTGGGGGCATTTGGGGGAGTTATGGGGTACCTGGAGCATCTATGGGGTGGTTTGGGGCGTTTTTGGGGTGATTTGGGGCAGTTCTGGGGTCCATGGGGTGTCTGTGGGGTGGTTTGGGGCAGTTATGGGGTCCATGGGGTGTCTATGGGGTGATTTGGGGCATTTACGGGGTCTATGGGGTGTCTATGGGGTGGTTTGGGGCATCTATGGGGTGATTTGGGGCGTTTTTGGGGTGATTTGGGGCAGTTATGGGGTCCATGGGGTGTCTGTGGGGTGGTTTGGGGCAGTTATGGGGTCCATGGGGTGTCTATGGGGTGATCTGGGGCAGTTATGGGGTCCATGGAGTGTCTATGGGGTGATTTGGGGCATTTACGGGGTCTATGGGGTGTCTATGGGGTGGTTTGGGGCATCTATGGGGTGGTTTGGGGCGTTTTTGGGGTGATTTGGGGCAGTTATGGGGTCCATGGGGTGTCTGTGGGTGGTTTGGGGCAGTTATGGGCTCAGGGCGGGTGTTTATGGGGGATTTTGGGGGTCCCGGGGGTCTCACCTGCAGCCCTTTGGCCCTCAGGGGGATTTAGGGTCGCTATAGGGATTTAGGGTCGTTATGGGATTTTGGGGGTTTTTGGGGTCTGGGGTCCCTGGGTGTGTCTGGGGGGTTTTGGGGGGCGGTTTTGGGGGGTTTTTGGGGGTCCCCGGGGGTCTCACCTGCAGCCCTTTGGCCCTCAGGGGGATTTAGGGTTATGGGATTTAGGGTCGTTATGGGATTTTGGGGTTTTTGGGGTCTGGGGGTCCCTGGGTGTGTCCTGGGGGGTTTTGGGGGGCGGTTTGGGGGGTTTTTGGGGGTCCCGGGGGTCTCACCTGCAGCACTTTGGCCTCAGGGGCGCGTTGGGGGTCCCGGCCAGCACGCAGTGGGCCAGGGCGTTCTGGATCAGGGGCCGGTTGGATCTGGCCGTGGGCTCCTTGTACAGCCTCGGGCCTGGCGGGGAAATTTGGGGGGTCAGGGGGAAATTTGGGGGAATTTGGGGGGAATTTGGGGGGAAATTTGGGGGGTCAGGGGGAAATTTGGGGGAATTTGGGGGGATTTTGGGGGTCAGGGGGGGAATTTGGGGAGTTTGGGGGGAATTTGGGGGTCAGGGGGAAATTTGGGGCATTTTGGGGGGAATTTGGGGGTTCAGGGGGGAATTTGGGGGGAAATTTGGGGGGTCAGGGGGGAATTTGGGGAGTTTGGGCAGAAAATTGGGGGAATTTGGGGGGATTTGGGGGAAATTTGGGGGGGGAATTTGGGGGGGTCAGGGGGGAATTTGGGGCATTTTGGGGGGAAATTTGGGGAGTTTGGGGGGAATTTGGGTGGAATTTGGGGGGAATTTGGGGGGGTCAGGGGGAAATTTGGGGCGTTTTGGGGAAATCTGGGGGGGTTTGGGGGGAAATTTGGGGGATTTTAGGGGAATTTGGGGAGTTTGGGTGGAAATTTGGGGGGATTGGGGGGGGATCGAGGGAGATTTGGGAAAAATTTGGGGCATTTTGGGGGAAATTTGGGGATTTGGGGGGGGGGGGGGGAATTTGGGGGTTTTTGGGGAGGAGTTGAGGGGGATTTGGGGGGTCCCAAAGATGATTTGGGGATATTTTTGGGGTGATTTGGGGTAATTTGGGGAGGGGTCTCACCCGTATACTCAGGTCTCAGGGAGGAGGGGTTCAGGTGGGATTTCAGGATTTTTTTGGGATATCTTCGGGGTGATTTGGAGATTTTTTTGGGACATTTTTGGGGTGATTTTGGGGTATTTTGGGGAGGGGTCTCACCCGTGTACTCGGGGCCCGGGGACGAGGGGTTGGAGTCGTTGTCCCACTCCCGCCCAGGGGGGGGCGCTCTGTTTGGGGACCCCGGCCCCGAGGGGGACCCGGCCCGGCTGCGGAGGGGTTAAAAAAATGGGGAGGGGGTCAGGGGTAAAAGACCCCCCCCCAAAAAAATCCCAAAATCCCCGCCTGAACCCCAAAAATCCCCCCCCCCCGAGATTTTCCCCATCCAAGACCCCCAAATTCCCCCCCCCCCAAAATTCCCGCCAACCCCAAAATTTCACCAGAGACCCCCCAAAATTCCTCCCCAAATCCCCCCCCCGGGCCCCAAATTCGCCCCCCCGGACCCCAAATTCGACCCCAGACCCCAAATTTCCCCCCCCGGACCCCAAATTTCCCCCCCCCGGACCCCAAATTCGCCCCCTAGACCCCAAATCCCCCCCCGACCCCCAAATTTCCCCCTCACACCCCCCAATCCCCCCCCCAGACCCCAAATTTCCCCCCCCAGACCCCAAATCCCCCCCCGGACCCCAAATTTCTCCCCCCAGACCCCAAATCCCCCCCCCGGACCCCAAATTCGCCCCCGACCCCAAATTCCCCCCCGACCCCAAATTCGCCCCCCCCAGACCCCAAATTTCCCCCTAAAACGCCCCAAATCCCCCCCCCCCCGACCCCAAATTCCCCCCCGACCCCCAAATTCGCCCCCCGGATCCCAAATTTCTCCCCCCAGACCCCAAATCCCCCCCCGACCCCAAATCCCCCCCCCGGACCCCAAATCCCCCCCCCCCGACCCCAAATTCCCCCCCCGACCCCCAAATTCCCCCCAGACCCCAAATTCGCCCCCCCCTCACCTGTTGCCGCGCCCCCCCCCCCGGCTCGGCCACGCTGGACAGGGACAGAGAGCTCTGGGAATAAACCTTGGACAGCCGCGACCCTGGGGGGGAAAACGGGCTGAGACCCCTCCCCAAATCACCGGAGACACCCCCGGGACCCCTCCCCAAATCACCGGAGACCCCCCCGAACCTCCCCAAAATCCAGAAACCCCCCCTAAAACCCTGAGACCCCCTCCCCCAAAAAAATAAATCTGGGACTCTCAGCCTCCCCAGGACCTGTTTTGGGGGGTATGAGCCCCCCACTCCAGGACCCCAGACCCATTTCTGGGGGTCTCCACCCCCACTCCAAGACCCAGACCCATTTTTGGGGGTCTCCACTCCCTCCCCAAGACCCCAGACCCATTTTTAGGGGTATGAGTCTCCCCACTTTAAGACCCCAGACCCATTTTTGGGTTTCCAGCCCCTCCCCAAGACCCCAGACCCATTTTTGGGGGTCTCCACTCCCTCCCCAAGACCCCAGACCCATTTTTAGGGGTATGAGTCTCCCCACTTTAAGACCCAGACCCATTTTTGGGGTTTCCAGTCCTCCCCAAGACCCCAGACCCATTTTTGGGGTCTCCACCCTCCTCCCCCAAGACCCCAGACCCATTTTTGGAGGTCTCCACCCCCTCCCCAAGACCCCAGACCCATTTTTGGAGGTCTCCACCTCCTCCCCAAGACCCCAGACCCATTTTTGGAGGTCTCCACCCCCTCCCCAAGACCCCAGACCCATTTCCGTGTCCCCCCCCCCGTACCCAGCAGCCCCTTGGGCGGGCTCCTGGCCAGGGCCGAGTCGTCGCAGCAGCGGGGCCGGGGTCTCCCGGCGCCCCCTCCCCTATTTTGGGGGTCCCGGGGTGCCCCGAGCGGATTTTGGGGCGGGGGTCCCCCCGCGGGGGGGTCTCAGCACTTTCTCCAGCTCCTCCATCAGCTTCAGCTGCTGCCGCCGCTCGTACTCCAGGCGGGTGAACTCCCCCCGCCGGGACCCCCCCCCAAATTCCTCCTCCGGGGGGGGCCTGGGGGGCGCCGGGGGCGGGGGGGGCTGGGGGGGCTCCGCTGGGGGTCTTGGGGGGGGGAGAAAAAGGGTCAGGACCCCTCCCCAAATTCTCCGGGGGGGGGGGAAGGGGAGACACCCCTCCCCAAATTCTCCGGGGGGGGGGAAGGGGAGAGACCCCTCCCCAAATTCTCCTGGGGGGGGATTTTAGGTGTCCCATTTTTAGGAGCCCCCTCCCCAAATTTGGGCCCCACCCCATTTTTAGAAGCCCCCTCCCCAAATTTTGGGCCCCCCCTGACCTGTCGGGGGGCTGCTCCTGCCCCGCCCCCCAGAGGCGGCGCTGTCGCAGAGGGGGAGGGGCGCGGCGGGGCGGGGTCGGGTCGGTGTCATCGAGCTGGGACAGGGACAGCGACACGGGGACATGGGGGGACAGCCCCGGACACCTCCGCGTCCCCGCGCCCGCCCCCTCCGGTGTCACCGCGGTGTCACCACCCCCAGTGTCCCCATGGTGTCACCACCCCCCAGTGTCCCCACGGTGCCACCACCCCCAGTGTCCCCACGGTGTCACCACCCCCAGTGTCCCCATGATGCCACCACCCCCAGTGTCCCCATGATGCCACCACCCCCAGTGTCCCCACGGTGTCACCACCCCCAGTGTCCCCACGGTGCCACCACCCCCAGTGTCCCCATGGTGCCACCACCCCCAGTGGTC